>NC_136069.1:407971971-408123819 GCF_964261635.1 Lissotriton helveticus
ACGTCTGGGGCCAAATGACGGCTTTATCACACAAAAGGGGTTCCTTAGTTTAAAGCATACTAGTGAAGGCACGCAGATGGCTCTGGACGACCTGGACAAGGCAAAACGCTCCTCTCGTTTCAAACGTTTACATTATTTATCTTCCTAGCTATGCAACACCACCACGTCATGTGGGAAGATCAGAAGGTGAAAGCTTGAATGATCAGACGTGGTCTGTGTGCACACCAAGATCCTATCTTCCCAATCTTATCGTCACTACTAGTGTGGCCTTCAGATTAAACCACAGAAAAAAGATAGCGTCAACCAAAGTACGGCATGTCCTGTAGAACACAAGTAAACCTAGCACAATGTGCGCATGCATCTCTTCATGTGCTGCCAATGGATCTTATACCATGTACTCAATGAACCGTCCCTTTTTAACCAGTATCACTCAGCATGATGGGGTTTCTGGTTCACTTCCCCTATGAACAAGATGGCAAAACGTATGGTTTGTGACATCACAGCGACGCGATAACGAGGTGCGAGAGAGCGCGGTTACTAGAGCGGTTTTAAACTATAGTGAGAGGCGGGGAGGGGGCAGAGCACCGCTTGGGGTGGGGGGCACTGAAGGGGGGAGCGGGCAGGAAGGGGCAACACTGAACAAGAGGACCAAGTAAAAGCCTCAGGATAGTGAAGAGATAGTGAAACGAGAGTGGGAGAGGGTGTGCGTAGAAGACTTTGGAGATAGGATAGGTGGTCGGTGTGTGTTGGGCCGAAGAAGATGTATGTAGTACGGAACAAAAAAGAAATGTAAAAGGGGGATGCTGGTAGTGGTCTAGACCAAAGGTGTTGGAGGAAAGCAGGTGCAGAAACGTGTTGGGGAGGAGATGCAAAGGGGTGGCGGGAAGCTGGACAGGGGTGGGGGAAGAAGTAGTGTTGAGGAGAGGCGTGTGGGTGAAGTGAATATTAAATTGGTTGCGCAGCAGTAATAGTAACGCCGCGCGGCCGTGAAAGAGAAAGTCATCGCGATCACGATCGCTGTGAAAGCAAAAGTGATCGCGATGACGCGCTAAAGCACACAAGGGATGCGCACGCAGAAGGGATGCATGCGCAGCAGCGCGCATGCTTGTGCGAGTGAGCGCAAGCTCGTGGCCGCTTTGGGAGCACTTCCAAAAGCTGCTACTAAATGTCTCTCCGACAGCGCATACGTGCGGACTCAGCGAGACCTAAAAAAGGAAGGGGGTAGGACTGCAGTGGGGGTGGAGCGACACTCTAGAGATAATCATTTCTGATTGTTATTTCTGATTACTGTCAAGAGCAGAGGGAGGGGGGATGTTGGGGAAATGTTTTTTGATTAATTGCAGGACATTATCTAGCTGAGAGAAACAGATATGGCATTTATTTGTTAATGTGTTATATGTCCCTACAAACCTAAATAAAAACTATATAAAAAAGTTGTTCATATGGTTGTTGGGGTCAGACATGAGGTTGGCAGGGTAAGACATAAGTTCATGTATTAGGTTGGTTATGGACATGTCTTTGAAGGATCTGAAGGATCTGAACCTTCAGATCTTTCAACCGACCTCAGATTGTTGGTAAGACAATGACCAAGCAGACAGGGATAGCAGGGTGATCAGTCCAGGCAATTTGCATTGGATTGTTGATGATGTTGAAACAACGATGTTGATAATGTGTGCTTTTGAGTGTTGGCTGGGTGACGTGTTGTGCCACATTGAGTTTTGATGAGCATGAGGAGTGTCTCTCTTGTTTTCTTTGAGCATGTGTTGTCTGGGCAGTTGGAGTCACCCAAGAGGGTGATGTGAGTGTGTTGGGTAGATGAGGTGATGGTATGATACAATGATTTATCAATGAAGTGCTTTTTCTGAGTTCCAGATACTGTGAAGTTACATGACAATGGTGTCATGGAGTTGAGTCTCACATGCTTACCTTGCTTGTTTTGGCTTGCCTAGGACGAAGGACCAGGTGGACTTCTGGATATCAGTAAGGCCTCCTTTCTTCTTATGTGCACAGTCCACCCAATGGATGCTGTAGCTTGAGGGAAGAAGGACATCTAGGATATGTGAAGACATGAGATAAACCATGTATCTTTGATGAAGTGGGCATCAAGCTTGTGGTAGCAGGTGAAGTCTGTGATATCTGGTGCATAAAGCTGGAGTGTGCTTTCTGTAGTTTGAGGGTGTTTGGTAATTAGTGGTATATGTACAAGGTTGGATCTATGTGTTGATAGGATGCTATGAGAGTGTTTGTGTCTTCTTAGTCTCTGTGTAATTGTTGGTATTGGTTTTAGTAAAACAGTGAATTTTGACCCAAGGACCTTCCTGGTCCAAACAACCTTAAACAGGCAATATCCTCATCTGTTTGCACACTTTGCAGGGGATAAACAGGCAGTGGGAAGGAGTTGGCTGAAGTAAGGGGAAGTCAGAAATTGATGTCACTTCCAGTGTAGATGGATGGTTGAAAATGCAGTGATGCCACTCTGTGTGCAGATGGTGATTGAAAATACTGTCTTCTTTCCGGGCTCCTTATTTTAAAGATGGTTTTTGCAGGAAACCAGTGATCTCACTTCCTGTGCAGATAGTTGATCAGAAATGCAGTTATGTCACCTCCTGTGCAAAGAGATCATGTCAAATAAAGTTATCTTGTCTGTCTTATTCCTTTAAAAATGGTTTTGGTCAGAAACTACTGAAGTCACTTCCTGTGCATTGAGTTTTCTTGCCCGGCTTCTTCTATTAAACATGGTTCTGGTGAGAGACCAGGGATGACACTTCTTATACAGACAGATGATGGAAAATGCAGTGATGTCACTTCCTTTGTGGTGGATAGTGGGAAATTAAGTCCTTGTTCCTGACTATTCTTTTAAAGAAGATTTTAGCACAAAACCCATGATGTAACTTCCTTTGCAGATAGATTGACTCTCACAAAGCCATTCATGCTTCCTGTTGCCTGCTTCCTACACTGACATCCATGTACAGCAAGTTCCATAAAGCCATTAAGCATGTACTCTGCAATGCTGCACAACTGGCCTTCCGTGCAGTTTTAGTCTTTATGAGACCCATAAGCCTGCACAGTGCACCTGTCCCATATTTTGTTAAAGCGATATGAGGACCTGAACGGACCCGTAGTCTGCAATTTCAGCCATGGCTGCACCATTTCTTCATGCAGCATGAGACCAAACCAGGACAATGAGCTTTCGACTTGGACCCTGTCTGTACCTTTATTCAAATGACGGGAGAAACCTGCGTGGCGTGTGCCTTAAACCTCCATCTTTTCGAACTTACTTTGTCTATGAGTGCCCGCTGTAGCACGTGAAAATAGGGCACTATCTGCCGCTTTTGCTCAATGACATCCACTTCATCCTTTCACTGCTATTCTTTTTCTTCATTGCTATGGCATTCATTCCACCACCAGACTAACAGTCATTGCTGACTTTACCACTGCTAACCAGTGCTAAAGCGCCAGTGCTCACTGGTTGAATTGGCTGACACCTGATTGGCATATTTAATTTACGTATAAGTCCCTAGTAAAGTGGTATACCATATACCCACGACTGGTAGGTTAAATGCTACTACTGGACCTGCGGCATTGGTTGTGCCACTCACTTAGGTAGTCCCTTAAAACATGTCTCAGGCTTGCCATTATAGCTTGTGTGCAGTGTTAAACTGCCAATTTGACATAGAAAACAAAACCCCTTGCCAGGTCTAAAATCCCCTTTTTAGGGCTTGCGTCTAGCGAAAGACCTATTGTTGTTAATACATATAAGTCGCACCTAAGGTAGGTCTTATACCAGGGTTCAGTGTATTTAAAATGTTAGACATGCACTTTTAAGTTTTACATGCCCTGGTCATGAAAAACATTGGGTTACCTTATTACATTTATTAAGTGCTAATGTTTGTTTGGGGGCAGGTAGAAATGTCATCTTTAGTATCTATGGAATTGTAATTTAAAATCCTCTTTAATTGTAATGTCATATTTTGAGCCACAAGCATTTTCTTTAGTCTAACCATTTGGTGTCTGCAGCCTGTTCCTGGTTCACATGACTAGGTGTAGTTGGCATTTGGCCTTTATGTATTCCTCCCAGACAGAATCACAAAAAGGGGACTGGGTATTGGAAGGATAGGCCTTCCTGACTTAATGGGATTGGCGGAGCTGTCACCTACCACACATTTTGTGGTTCACCGTGACAAGGCTTGTGGTTAATGCTCGGGTAGGGTTTTACCCCCCCACCAATAACCAATTTTCTCATGGTAAGTGTCCAATAGACCTTGCCACAGTTTAGATTTGAACAGTTGGAAGCAGTGCATACATTCAAAGGTAGGGCATTCCGTGTTTTATGTACATAAGGGTAGAAAGCTCTTTGTTGATGATTTTTTAAATTTTGTGGGATTAAGGCGAATGGTCACCTGTTTTCTTAGATTTCTTTTTACACATGGCTACGTTAGGGCCATATTTAGATTTTGGTGAACACAGTACTCTGTCACAAATATGGTGGATGTCCTGAACCTCAAGTATATTATAACCTATGGGCGGGCTTGAATTATATTGGCCCGGATATCCATCTTTTTTAGACGTAGTTGCCAATCCTTCAAACTCTGAATAAGACTGTTAGTACGGATGCTAAGTATGAAGGAGACTTTGATTGCGAGTCTTGACCATGTGGATCGGGCACAATCCGTATTAAGATGTGGTACTTAATATAAACTCTAATAAGCCAAAATAACAATAATTGGATCAAAGTTTTAACTGGATCACAGACACATATATAAGTAAATTGAGGTAGAAAATGGCCTTATGCGAGGTTGAATTTTGCACCCTCTATAAGTTTCAACCTATATAGCTGACTTCCTGGCATGCATAGATAAAGTACCCTCTTATGCTTCGAAATTGGGGCTTTGAACGGGTATATTAATGTGTACCGATGATGTTGTACTTTTTATATTGGAAACCCTTTGTTTACAAAGACGATTGGGTGCTTATGAGGGCTCTAGAGATAGAATAGAATATATGAGTGCTCTAGAGGTAGAAGATATGTGGCTTCTAGAAATGAAAATATGAGGGCTCAAGAGGTAGAATATGTGAGGGCTCTAAAGGTAGAATATATGAGGGTTCTGGAGCTAGAAGATATGAGGGCACTAGAGGTAGATGATATAAGTGCTCTAAAGGTAGAAGATATGAGGGCTATAGAAGTAGAAATATACGAGGGCTTTAGTGGTAGAAGATATGAGGGCCCTAGAAGTAGAAATATACGAGGAATTTAGAGGTAGAATATATGAGGGCTCTAGAGGTAGAATATATGAGGGTTCTAGAAGTAGAAATATACGAGGGCTCTACCGGTAGAAGATATAAGGGCTCTAGAAGTAGAAATATAAGAGGACTTTAGAGGTAGAATATATGAGGGCTCTAGAGGTAGAATATATGAGGGCTCTAGAAGTAGAAATATATGAGGGTTCTAGAGGTAGAAGATATGAGGGCTCTAGAGGTAGAATATATGAGGGCTCTAGAAGTAGAAATATATGAGGGTTCTAGAGGTAGAAGATATGAGGGCTCTAGAGGTAGACTATATGAGGGCTCTAGAAGTAGAAATATATGAGGGCTCTAGAGGTAGAATATATGAGGGCTCTAAAGGTAAACGATATGAGGGCTCTAGAGATGAAGGTTCTGATAGAATATGATGCTGATATTACTGGGAGTTTTGGTCACATACTTATGGCAGTTCAAGTGACACACGCCACTTTAGAAACTAAGATCAGTACAATGACCCTGGACATTCCTCTCTGCGCATCAGAGCAAAGTTGCTGACAGAGCGAAGGTGACTGAGAAAGAACAGGAAAAGATTCAGCCTGAAGACTTGTACTTTAGTTGGTCAGGTTACAATGGTAAGTCATCCAAAACCAGTGACTGAAGCGAGCCATTTGTAACCATGTGCCCTGTGAGCTGTTAATGGTACCGATGAGGCAGGGAAGCTTTAGGAAACAGATGGAGGCTTTTCACGTAATTAGCAAACATTCGGATTCTGGTGCTTTGACTTCACACACTACACAGGCTTAGAGATTTTTTGTTCTGTGTGACGTGTTTTAGCAGTCCAAGTCGGACAGCTTTCATTCCGGGATTCTCTGCACTCATGGGGATGGAAATACTCCTGATTCTGTGATTTTGGGTGGATATGCATGCACGAATCCGTGTTTCTGCATGTTTGTTTTTATTTGATATTTAATCCAGAGTTTGAATGCAAACAGCAGAATCTCGTTATTATAGAGGTGCTGGAAGTTGAATACAGGGGCACTCAGAACAAGGCCCTTGCTTTTCACCCATATCTTGATCATTATATAGTTAGGTTAAGCTTATCATTATAAGCAAGCTTTAGAAACAAGTTTGAAAGTGAATTTAAAAAGCAAAACTTCAATGCGCAAAACAAATTCCCGAGGTGCAAAGAATGGGTTTCAAAGGCAGTGGCTCTTGAGGGTATATTTCAGGATTGAAAAAGAATTAAAAATTACTAAGTACATTCTTCATGCAGAGGAGTCTGGCTTTTCCCTTCCTCTTCCTTACTGCGCAGTTATTCTGTTTGTTTATTAAAACACACAGCACGCGTTGCTGCTGTCTGAGGCTACGTCTGAAAACAGCTAGTACTCGGTAGAAAACTCAGCCAAGCGCGATGACGCGGTTGTGCTGAATGAGCGTTGGGATGTAGCTCTGGAGCGAGATCAAATGGCTCTGGAGGATTCGTTGCCATGATTTTATTAGACGAGGGCAGGAAGAAAGCAGAACCCTTGCTGTTTTCATAATCCAAAACCAAGAAACCAATCACTCCTCTCGCATGCAGCGCGGCAACGAACAAAGCTGTTCGAAGCCCACGAGCCTTCATCTGACAGAAGTGTCACAAACTTGTGTCTAGCCATCTACGTCACTTGAAAGGAGATGTGTTATTGGTCCTTCGGATCTGCACCCAGCATTCCATCATCAACATTTCTAAGTATGCAAATTGTAGCATTCCATTGTAGCGTATTAAGAAATGTATCATTGTTTCGACGTGAGTTAAATCAAACAGTCACGTAATTGAAAGGGAAGTTAATTGCCTGTGAAAGAAATACACCCAGTCCTCTGCTTAGCCTGAAGTGTATGTTTACAAAGCGCACGCGTCGAATATTGTTAAATTTCTCGTTTTTTTCGCATCACATCATATATCATAAGGGTAAAAATGTATTGACTATTTTTGACTATATAGTGGCTTAATATCCAATGGATATCTGCATTTAAAAATAATATGATATTAAAAAAAGCAAACATTCTGTTGGGGCGAGTAGCTTACATTGTTGGTGTATTATTTTGTGACATTAATTGTCATCAGTTTTATAAATATCGACCAAACGTCCAAAAACTGTTTTTTCCCTATATCAGTGCTGACGCTTCATTCTCTAATGTTTTTTAGCTTTCTGTTCCAATTGGTTTTTTGTTGTCCTCATTCTCCACCCAACTAGCTCCAATCTACCCTAGAGATATCCACACACTGCCTCAGCATACTGGATATGTAGGCATCTGGAGGTGCGGGCCCTCGCCTACCAGTGTTTAGGGATACTTAGGGGCTTATATGGAGCCCTATGGGGAGCCGCCTTACCAGGCTTGACCAGCATAGTCGTATCAGGATGCAACCTAATGGCACCGGTTGTGTCTACAGAGTAGCAGGGCAGCGTAATCATAGGACAGGGGGGAAAAAACCAAAAAACCATGTCCACTGTCTCTAACTCTAACCCCGTTTTAAAAGATTCCAGAAGGCTCGCTTATTTTGATTGCCTGTTCTCATAACATCCAGCCTGGAGACCTTTAATACCGATGCCTGCCAGTAGAAAAAGGAGGGGGATGAGGGTTCCTTCCATTTTTTACATATTTCTCTTCTGGCCAACAGGATGGCATAAAGAAGTTGTTTAGCAGGGCCTGTCACACTGGATTGATTATAATGGGGCAGTCAAGAGATGTTGTCAGTATTTTACCAATAGAGTCCCAGAAGGAGGAAAGGACTGGACAATCAAAGAACATTTGGATGTCGGAGGCAGCTATTGACCCGCACCTCATTCAACACACAGGGGGGCCCTTTGAGAATTTTGATAGTCTCTGAGGTGAATTATAGGCCCTGTGTATGGTGAAGAGATGGTTTCTTCGAAGCCATGCTGGTTTAACTACCTCCCACAGGGTCTTACAGGAATTTATCCACAGATGTTCGCTATCATGGTCCACAAGGGAACTAACCCAGAGGTTATTGGCCAGTTGAAATTCACCATCTACCTCCTCCAATATAGCATGACATCAGTAAGAGACTTCCTTCCTTCCCGGTGCTTTGATGACAAGCTGGTACTCTAAATGATTGCCCCCTCCAACTGGGTATTTGCACTGGGTGGACTTCTGCGACTGGGCCCAGCTAGCCATCTGCAAGTATTTAAACATAGAAAGGCCTGTTCCAACCCTACCTCTAAGAGACTCACATGAGATAAGGGTCCCTTCCACAAATAGATCTCCCCAGGCCTCAAACCCTGCTTCTCTCAAGGGTAAAACCAATCTATCTTTGAGCCATCCCGGGCCACCCGGTGTATCACACAAGGGAGCCATGCTGGAAAAATATCCTAGCGCTACTGAGCTTCTCAGCTTAGCCCCTGTTTTAGCTAGGCCTTGTAAAACCTTTAGCTTAATTTTTTTTTAAAATTTGGGATCACCGAATTAGAACAGGAAACCTTCATCTGGTAACCTAGCCCCTCTAATCATGACCAGGAACATGCCACCAGCCCCGGTGTTAGTTGGCTTTTCCAGCTGCATGCGAGAATGGGAGAGTTGGAAAGCCCATGCATACAACTGAAGGTCCGGAGCGGCTAGGCCTCCCTTTTAATCTCCGCCGCCTAAGTTTTTTTCCAGGCGATCCTAGGCGTATGAAATGCCCAAATAAATGAATTAATGTCACTCTACAACTTAACTAAAGAGGCAGCCTCAAAATAAAGAGTAATGGTATTAAAAAGAAACGTGATTTTTGGTAAAATTGACATTTTTACCAAATTGACCCTTCCCAAAACAGACAGGGGTAATAAGGCCCATGCCCGCATAAGTTTCTGGCACTCCTTCACCACATCTGAGAGATTGGTTTCAACAATCTTGGAGACGTCCTGAAGAATACTGATTCCAAGATACCTCATTTTGGAGCTAAGCTGCAGCCCCGGCTGAATCCCGCCCATGTTCCAGGCCATAATTTCAGTTTTAGAGGCGTTAATCTCATACCCGGAGACCACTCCAAAGTCCTGGGCTAGTTTAACGACCAAGGGGAGAGCTGTATGCAGCTCAGAGGAGAAAATCAGAATATCATCTGAGTACAGAGCTACCTTCCTCTCCCACACCCCATACCTAAAGGGCTTAGGGGTCCATTAGGATGTCGTGCGGATTGCCACCGCCAGGCTGGCGGTGGCCACCGCCGGCCTGGCGGAGTCAATCCACACGACATCCACTGCCCATTCCCCCCTGCCATACTACAAAGGCGGGGGGGACCGCGGCGGTGCAAAACACCGCCCGCCTGTTTTGAAAACGAGTAATATGGTGGGCATACTTCAATGCTTTTCCGTGGCGGCAGAGGCAGGTGGTGTTCACTCCGGGGGGCCCCTGTGGGCCCCCAGAGTGAAGGCCAAAGGGGGTGGCACGCAGGGGGGTACCTGTGGTACCCCCCTGCCTTTGCATAATAGAAGAGGCAGGCACCGCGCGGTGCCTGCCGCTTCTATTGTGCAAAGCGTGCTGTTTTCTTTTAACATTGTGGCGGGCGGTGCAGTGAACACCGCCCGTCACAATGTTAAATCGTGAATTGCGCCCGCCACTGTGGCGGGCGCATCATAATTGTGATGTCGGGACCCCCGCCCTTTAGGCGGGCGGTCCCGATTGCCGCTAGGGTGGCGGACGGGCAAAGCCCTCCCGCCCGCCAGCCTAATGGACCCCTTAATGTTTAGATCATTCCTCAGCCATTGGGCAAAAGGCTCGATATATAAATCAAATAGTAGAGGGGAGAGAGGGCAGCCCTGACGAGTACCTCTTGTGATCTTAAAGGGGTCTGAAAGAGTTCCGTTCACCAGAAGACATGCGGAAGGATTCTGATAAATCAACCTAACAGCTGGGCGAAATGTTTCCCCAATATTAAACTTACCCCAGACCCCCAACAGGTACGACCAGTGAACCCTGTCGAAGGCCTTGGTAGCGTCAAGGGTCCGAACTGCCAGAGGGAGAGATTGAGTAGGTGCAATATCAATAGCATTGATCAAGTCGTACGTCAAGTGGGAAAGCTGTCGACCCCTGACAAAGCCCCTCTGATCCTGGTGCAAGATGTCACCCGCTACCAGCCCCAGTCTTTTAGCCATAACAGAGGCAAAAATGTTGTAATCAGCGTTAAGAATAGATATTGGCCTGTAGGACCCACAACTGGATGCAGCTTTGCCAGGTTTTAAGATCAGGGTTATGGATGCATTATCCCATGACGCTGGAGGGGCTACCCCTTCCTGAAGAACGGTCAAAATAGGAACAATTTCCTTGCCCAAGGCCCTGTAGATTTCCGAGGGGAGGCCGTCCGGACCTGCCACCTTCTCCTTTTTACAGCTTACAATAGCTGCATTAACCTCTTCCTGCATGATCACTTGATAGAGATAACCTTGTTGTTCTGTGGTTAAGGAAGGCAATGTAACCTCATTCAACAAAGCCTCAATGCAAGGATGGTCAATACAATTGTCCTCTTTGTAAATATCTTGAAAAAACGACTGGAAGACCCTCCGAATATCTTCATCAGATGTGAACGTTAAATTACCTTGCGTAATTGACCCGATGTTATTTCTACTTGATCAGTTTTGCTTTCCAGGCGAGGAGCTTCCCTGAGCCTTCGTCATACTCAAAGTGAGCAATTTTACTCGCCTCTCACCTACGAAATACCCGTGTATTTAACACTGTTTCCAACTGTCCTTTCAAAGTTGTCAATTTGTTTTGTAGCTCTTGAGATATTTCGGGGGAGGTACTAATTCCAATTGCAGCCTTTTAATTCCAGCCTCAATGGTGGAGACCTCCTCTCTATATATTTTTACCTGTAACTAGCCCTGCTGGTGATTTGGCTCCTTAGAAAAGCTTTATAAGCGTCCCATACGCACCCTATTGAGGCAGAGGCTATGTTCGTGTTCATGAACCATTCTGTCTCCACAATCAAGGATGAGATCACCTCATCCTCCAATAGTAGTGAGCGCTCAAAAGACCAAGATCTAGAAAAACCAGGAACTATGCCCACCACTTCCAGCCAGACTGCAGAGTGGTCAGATAAGCGAGAGGGAAGGTATGAGATGTTCTTGAATATGTCTTTCAATGCATGACTAACCAAGATAAAATCAATCCTGGACTGATGCCGGTATTTATAGTTACGAAATGAAAATCCTGATTGATGACCTGACCTTAACCTCCAAATGTCAGAGTAAGCACATTGTTTAATAGGAAACAATGGTCGAATTTGCTTCTGCACATGAGTCAGTACAACCTTCTTATCTTGTATGGCCAAAGTATCAAACATGATGCCGGTGGAGACATCACTGACTTTCCCACCTGATTTCCCAGAGTCTGGAACTAGTTCTGTCAGTCGTGGGTGTAGAGCCACTGACTAATCATCAGCAACCATGTCTTGTGGAGTTCATTCCATTAAGAACTGCCTTGGACATAGTGGGACATTTTCACGAAAAAGAGTGTATTGCTGCTAACCTATTGGGAAATACCAGCATTTTAGGAATACCACCAAGAGGGCAGAGATAGCTTACTCCAACTATGGGGCTACATTACCAGAGCGGCCTCTGATTTATGTTAACAGAATTTCAGCCACCATTAATGGTCAATGGTAAAAATTCAACTGTAATGTTTCCCGGGCAAAGTGTCAGCACACATGTCAGATACAATCCCGTTTGTGGAGAAACCTCAATCTTCAGGGTGGTCAGCCAAAAGATGGTAGAGTTTCACCTACCTCTTGGCTGGTCCGTCAACATCATGGACAGAAAACTTACTGTGAAAACTCAAAATCAGTCCTTTCACTTTTAAAGGTTGTGGGTTAAGAGTTTAGATATCAGATTCAGGACAAAACAGGCCTTTGGGCTGTAGATGATGTCTTGGAAGCATTTCAGATGACTGTGTGTGCTGTAGTATCTCATTCATTTCTACAGATTCTTCATGTACAAGTTGCCTTCAGTTTGTTACCTATCGTGAACAGCTATAGATGGTATGCTGTATACCATGGTATCTCCTTTATAGAATACTGTCACTGCATCTTTAGGCAAAGGCCGCAGCATGAGCTTGCTCAGGAACAGAGCACAGCAGAAGGTTTTAACCCTAGATGCACTGCAGGTTCAAGAAAACAAGACATGCTCAGTAAGCCAATCCAGAACTGTGGGAAATAATTTCAGATATAATGAACAGGGTTCACAGAAAACTCATTTCAAACAATAATTAACAACTTAAGTGGATGTAAACAATCATCCACAGCATCTAGAAACTTACATAAGCATGACCTACAAGATTTTATCAATACATGTAATCAGTTGCAATTCTAGAAGTTATTTATTAATTTCTCAATAGCAGTGGTGTTCGGGACAGATAAGAGTGGTAAGGCGGTGCGGAGTGACGTGGATGGGGCTGGGTGGGGGGGAGTCGGCAGACAATGGAATAGGTAAAAATAAATAAAAAATAAATAAAACCACTTACCTTGCACTCACCGCAGCGCCAAGTCGGTGATATGGCGAGCACAAGGTAAGCGGTTTTGTGAATTTTTTTATCTAGTTTTACATATACCGCTCTTACCCTGTGCCAGCCGCCACTGCTCGATAGCAACGGAGTGCTCAACAGAGAATTATTACATAGTGCAACAAACATGATACAGTGACAGGTGTGTGTATATACAAATGAAAATAAAAGACTAAACTCTGGACAGTTTCATGACAAACAGGGTTGTGAGAGTCTAATTGTATTATCGTCTATGGCATTTTGATATCTATGTGAATACTGCCGTCATCATCAGGACAGTGAGCAATTTAGGAGAGCACTGGTTACTGCAATTTAGAGAGGGCAATGTATGAGCCAATCATCAATCACAATTAATAATAGGATGAGAATGTACAGATGGCCAGGTGGTTTACTTGAGAAATGATGTACAGTAACCAGTACTCATTGGAAACTGGAAGGAGTAGACCAGAAGAGCAAAACAATAATATTGCTTGGTAAAAATGGATGATGTAGTGGACAGAGTAAGAATTGCCACCAGGACATGCATGTCAGTGTACTTACCCCAACAGTGCAGTAATCATACAGCCAGATAGTAAGGTGGAGCTATAATATGATATACATGATTTTATGTCCTAAGCTACATTGGCAGGTATTTCAGACGGATGCATGCGAGTTAATGGAAAAATGAAAACTTACAAATCACGTTGGAGGAAACCAAGTCATGGGAAATCAATTTTAAGTAGAGGCAATTCTAAGGAAATGCAAGTAAACATTTTAAAGAAAAAGTAAAAAATTACATTAAACCAGAGTAGAGTTTAGAATTAGTAAAGGGGTTTTGGGATGAGGGATGTGTGATGTTAGGGGTAGAGAGGGTATTTTAGGGGTCAGAGATGGGTGATGTTCTGATGTAGAAGAGGATTTTAGGTTTCAGGGATGGGTGGAGTTTAGGGCTTTTTAAGATTCAGTGATGGGTAGAGTTTAAGGGTGGTGGAAGGTTTTTAGGGTTAATGAATGGGTGGACTTTAGCGACAGAAAGAGGTTTAGGGTGCAGCAATGGACAGATGGTCAAAAAGGCAGCGCTCATCCTCCTGGACCTCTCAGCGGCATTCAACACTGTCTCCAATTGCACCCTAGCCACCAGACTCCACGACTCCGGCATCCGCAGCAAGGCCCTAAACTGGATATGTTCCTTCCTTACCAGCAGAACTCGGCTGGTTAGACACCCTTTCTACCTCTCGGAACCAACAGAGACCAACTGTGTGTACCCCAGGGCTCCTCCCTCGGTCCCACCCTCTTCAATATCTACATGGCTCATCTCGCAACCATCATCAGAAACCACGGGCTCAACATTGTCTCTTACGCTGACGACACCCAGCTGATCCTCTCCCTCACCAACAAACCCAACATCACCAAACACAACTTCCAAGAAGGGATGAAAGCTGTCGCAACCTGGATGTAAAACAGCTGCCTGAAACTCAACTCAGAAAAGACAGAAGTCCTCATCCTTGGCTCCACCCCCTCTGCATGGAACGACTCCTGATGGCCCTCTGCTCTCGGAAATCCCCCCACCCCAACGGACCACACTTGAAGGCTCAGAATCACACTAGACTAATCCCTCACAATGAATGGCCAGATCAACGATGTATTATCGACCTGCTTCAACATCCTCCACATGCTCCGAAAGAATTTCAGATGGATCCCAACTGCATTTAGAAAAACCGTCATACACACTTTCATCAGCTGCAGACTGGACTACGGCACCTCTCTCTACGCCGGAATCAATAAGAGAATCCTTCAGAAAATCAAGACTGTCCACAATGCCACAGTCAGACTGCTCCTGGACATCCCCCATCGCAGTCACATCACCCAACACCTGCGCGATCTCCACTACCTTCCAGTCAATAGAAGAATAACCTTCAAACTCCTCACACACACATACAAGGCCCTTTACAACAACAGATCTGTATACTTGAACAGTTGCCTCTCCTTCTACGCACCCAAAAGACACCTGCGTTCAGCCCAGCTCTCTCTGGCCACCCTCACCACTCGTATCAACAAGATTTGAACAGGAGGAAAGTCCTTCACCTACCTCGCAGCCAAAGCCTGGAACACTGTACCCATCCACCTCCAGCAATCTCCCACATTGCCCCAGTTCAGGAAGGACCTCAAGACTTGGCTCTTCGGATGACCCCAGCACACTATGGAGCCGCCCCCCTCTCCCCCAGCTCCTTGAGACGCTCACGTGTGAGTAGTTGTGCTTTACCAACCCTTATTGAGCGATTGATTGAGTATAGGGTGGTGAAGGGTCTTAGGGGTTCAGAGAAGGGTGGAATTCAGATGTAGACATGGCTTTTTATGGTTCAGGCATGGATGGAGTTTAGGGGTAGTGAGTGATTTTAGGGGTCAGGGATGGGTGGTGTTTAGGGGTAGTAAGGGTATTTTTTTGCGTTCAGGGATAGATGGAGTTTAGGGGTCAGGGATTGAGTAAGGCATGAGATCCATGCTCATTATATTTCAGTTGGGTGTGAATGGACTCAGGATACATCTATAAATGGTGAATCTAGCTGCAGTAAGTTGTTGCAAGCCACAGAATCAGTTAGCCGCCTATGTGCTGGGCACAGCAGCAGAATGTGTTACCTGGGTGCAGGACAGAGAGTGAGAGGCAAAATATAGGCAGAACTACAAGTGGCACTGTAACTGTTTTGTCTAGGCACAGGCTACACAATTGCACAGGAGCCAGTTTCTCGCCAACCCCTGTGCTGAGGTTCAAGCAAAAGACATGGGAGTTGCTAATATGTAAAATACTAGCCCTGCCCTTTATTTAGGGTGCAGAAAGCTAATGAATCTAGCTGTACCCCTGGTTAACTCCCATGCTTAAAGCATTCATTCTCTTGCCTGATGCAGGCATGATGAGATTACATTCAGAGCAAACCCAACCACGATACAGCAAACATGGTCATGGAAATATATAATGCCGGTATTTAAAATACTAATAATAATAATAAGAATAATTAAGTCTTATGTCAGACAGATATAATTGCTTGGAAAACCACTGGCTATCAATTCTTCAAGAATACAATACCTTGTGGTGTTGAGAAAGTCAGCTTTGGCTCAGCCATATTCAGCCACTGGCTTCAATGAGTTTTTCATGGTTTGCTTTGGTATGGTCTGTACATCACGGCCATGACAGTTTGAGGATTTGTACATTGCCCCACTTCAGATGCAACACATAGCTTATAATTGAAACCGGCCAGTGTGTGTTCATTGATGTGCTGGCAATTTCTGCATTTGCCGTCCCGCGATGGCTACAGGTAAGAGTGGGGGGGGTGGATTAGGAGGCTGCCACCCCCAAAACTCAAGCTGCCCGGGGCCGACCGCCCCCAATCCCCTTGCTATGCTGCTGCTGAGGTTACAGCTTGTTTCACAAAGAAAAATGTGCACACACACCAGCTTCCATAAATATGCAATTTAAATGCTGGCCCTTAATCAAATGTACAAATACAAAAGGAAAAACGGTTGTGCTGCTGCACACCGTGAAATTCCTAGGGTCACCCGTAATAAACACCCCAATACTTAGATTCACACAAATAAAGGTAGAAGGAATACTATCTTAATTGATTAATTAGTCAAACTCATGGGTTACATTCCTAAAGTAATATTTAATTGTAAATCCAACAATCCATAGAAACGGAAACCAATATATCAGGGAGAAAGAAACCAAAAAAATGAGGAAAATCTTGATTTTTAATATCCATAGTCTCTTTTTCTTTTATTAGCCATTTCCTATAGTAAGCACGCTACTACAGCCTACGCATTTCATCTCACCATAGAGGGACTTCTTCATGGCAAAGCGTAAGTCATTCAGAAAAACAAAGATCCACAGCAATTGGCCTCAAATAAGAACAATCTGACATTTCCGAATAGGCTGGGAAGTATGATGGTCCAAGGTGTATTCTCTACTTCTGAGATTTTTATATCTTAAGCATTGGCAAACACAAATTTGATGTACATCGATATCTGAAAGGCAGACTTTGTCCCTAGACATATAAGAAGTCTTCTTCTTTTCGTATTGTTCTTATTTGAGGCAAATTGCTGCAGATCTTCATTTTTCTGAATGACTTATGCTTTGCCCTGAAGCAGTACTCAGGGCTCCGAGTTAATAGTGCTAAGTGGGCCCTGTTCCCACTAGGACTGCTTAGGAGACTGCCTGTAGACCAATTGTCAGAGCCAGGAATGCCCTAGAAGGTGGATAGTGTCAAATATCTAGGTATCTTTATCGCCCATGGTGAAAAACAGACTCATGATTTAAATTTGGGTCAGGTGCTCCGAAACTTGCACCCCTCTATAGAGTTCTGGAACACGTTGAAATTGTCCCTGACGGGTAAGATATCTCCTATCAAAATGGTGGCTATACGTCCAACAGGAAGCCATGTTTGAGATCTCCCTTTGAGTATTTAAGGAATTGGATGCTCTCATTGCGAAACTCCAAAAGGCATAGAAGCATTGTAGAATTTGTTGAACATTCTCAAGAGAGAATATGAAAAAGGCAGTATGGAAGTCCAGGACTTTGAATTGCATTATGTGGTGGTGCACCTCCAACATGCTATCCCCTGGTTGGATGGTGAGTATATTTGGGAGAGGCCGCTCGTTGCTGGCACCCATGATGGCCATCAGTTGGGGTCCCTATTAAGGAGGGGTAGGAGAATCCCAGACTCACTCCCTCACGTGATCTGATTTCTATGTTGACTCTGAGAGAGGTCGGTGTGGTGGGTGCTGCAACAAGAAAGCACCCTATGCCCCAGACTTAGATATATGGATTGTGTGACCATTCGCACAAATAGCACAGTCAATGGCAGTTGATAAGTGGTCGGAGAGAGGGCTGCTTTGTCATTATGTAGGATGCATTTGAGTTGTTTGGCCTCGGCTAGGGTCAATTTAAACAGTATGCAAAAATAGCAGCCACGGCTCGACAGTGGATGTGGCTGGAGGTTGTTAGCTGATCACATAGTTACACAGAGTTTTGCGTGCAGATAAACGGATAACACTGCTGAGGATGGAGGAGGCTCGGCAGCTCCAGTGATGAATCTATTAGTCCTACGGACTGACTTAAAACTCATGATGGTGAACGTAAGGTTTCAATTAATGCACAATTTAAACCGGTACAATGTCACTTCATACACATGGCTTACCTCTCCCCTAGGAGATTACAAATAATTTACCCTACCAAGGATCCGCAGTGTGTTAGATGTAGTCAGGCTGAAGCAGATTTCCTTTAAGTAGTATGGCACTGGTCAGTTATTGAGTATTTTGGGTAGACATACTGGCCCACATCAAGAATATAATGGGATGGAGGTCTCCTGCAAAATCACGCAATGCCTGTTAAGTCTGCTCCATGATAGAGCCAAGAAAAAACTAAGTGGATGATTAATGGTTTTGGGTGTTATAGTGGTTAGGCAGCGTATTCCATTTAGTTGGCTAAGTGCTAGACCCACCTTGCTCCGGGACTGGAGAAATGACCTGCTGGAATAGGCTGGGACGGAGGAGGCACACATGTGACAGACGCTTCGGGATCAGAGTGTGGCCGACGATTTTGTTTCCTTGGGAGTTGTGATACAGGTGCAGAACCTCTGGAGGAAGTTATGCCTAGATGATTGCACTGTGTCCCAAATGGCCTGGGTCGAAGCTAGAAATATGGTACAGGATAAGGCTGGGAAGGGTCTGCGGGCATGGTTGTGAATAATAATCAACACCCAAATCGAGTCAACTTGCTGCTGACCTGTATGTGCACTGGGATGTTCTCCTACATGATTTGACCAGCTACTGAATGGAAGGTTGAGGGGTGGGAGTGGGTGGGGAAGTTTACATACTTGAGTTGGTAAATTGCCAATTATGTTATTGGCATGTACAATTTACCACTTCAATCCAATGGCTGGCATGTTGCAACGTATTGCCACTGCCATGATTGGGTCCGAAGGCAGGTGTTTTGTACTTGCAATGATATTTGGTATGCTTTACATACTGTCAAGTTTGCTAAAATGGCAATAAAAAGATTTAAAAAACACAATGATGGATTGCATGACAGTCTGAGGAAAAGTGTTTTTCTGATCGGCATCATTTGTACCAGGACTCCATTGTTTTTTCATTGCCATCTCGTGTCAAACACTTCCACACGACCCACCTGGTAGTTTCTGCTGATGCCTGAGGAAAATCTAAACTGACACGACAGAGACCATCTTACAGCCTGCATTTCTGCACCAGGAACTGTCGCACACCCAACCCCCTGTTCTTTGCAGTTCAACAGAAAGCCATGAGACACCCACGCCCTGTGTAAACAAGCATCTCCTGCTCCCAACCTGGTAAACATCCTTGACACTGTGATCAGGTTATCTGGACAATGGCCTGACTGTTGGGCCCTGATCAAGCTGATTAAACAATGACTTGAAAGAACGGCTTTGATCAAGCCGAGTGAACAATGATCTGTGTACCAAGCCTAGACCAGGTCACCAACTACAAACATCGTTTGGATCTGGTTATGAACTGCAAACACTGCCCTGATTGAACAATGGACTAACAACAAAAAGACTGGGATGAAAAATGTATAAAAGGCTTGTAAGCTACAGAGTGAAGTAGCAGCCTCCTGGGTTTTGTCTCCGACTAGCTTGGGACTCCGTTCCATAGCCCGGGCTATTGAAATAAATCTGGGTTCCTCCTGCAGATGAAGGCTCCTGTGTCTCCTTTTACTAAGTATGGAAGGTATGGAAGATTTGGGCTGTTCTCCCGCCGCCGAGACCCAGTAAGTGGGTTATCCCGGTTCTTCAAATGGCACCTGAACAGGGACTCCACGAGCACGAAGGTCAGACCCGGTGGATGTGAGGAGGTGCACAGAGAGACTCCGACGGAGGCGCCCTACCCGAGGGATTTTTGTAATGCGGTAGACCGAACGACGCGCCCGCTGTCCCTCCACACCCGGTCTGGGGCACATGACCGCGTTCTCGCTGGAGTCCCCTAGCAAATCATTTCTGGAACAGGACACTGCAGAAGAGAACTACCCCTGTAAGGTAAGGGTGGACTGATCATCCACCAAGTCTGTATGATTCTGTTATTGACTTTCGCAAAAGACAAGTTGTTATTGACTTTTGCCAAAGCCAAGCAAGCGAGGTGAAGTTTTAAAAACCCGCTGGTGTCTGTTCTGTATGATTCTGCTGTTATTGACTTTTGCAAAAGCCAAGCAAGCGAGGTGAGTTTTAAAAAACCCGCTGGTGTCTGTTATCTCGTTTTAAGCATGCCAGTCAGTACTAAGTGCAAGAGATTATGTTGTTGTATGTGTACGCAGGACTCCCAGTTTGAGGCGGCCTGTCCACTTCCTCCAGAAGGGACCCCTGGCCATACGATGTATGTTAAACATGGCCCTTCTGCCATAATGTTTTCCTCATTCTGGGTAAAATATACAAAAAAAAGTAACGCAGAATTACAGTGGCCACTTTATGGCTCCTTTAATTCCCAAGTTCTCGCCAACTTAGAGGAACAATTAATGAAAAGAAAAACGCGCCCGTCTATGTTTGAATCTGTCCGATTTTGGAGGAAAGAGATAGAGCAGAGAGCTAGAAAACAGAAGGCTCAAGAAAGAAAACAGGAACGTATGTCAGTGGCCGACCACGCCAGAGAAAATTTACAAAATCAAATGACAAAATCAGTAGAAATAGCCGATAGGGAGCATGGGGCCCGGGTAAAAAAAAATTATCCAGCCCGTGAGGAGAAAGGAAAGGGCCATATGGAAGGGGGAGAAGAAAGTGATTTCTTGCTTGATACCATGCTAGAAATCCCACCTGCATATGCCCCGATGTACCCTGCACTGACGCCTCACATCCCGCATGCCCCCCGGCCACCGCCCACTCCTGCCCCCACTGCCCCTCCTACTGTTCTCCCTGTCACACTGACCCTTCCGACTTTTCCTATGACCCCAACCACGCCCATTAACCCTGCCCTCGCTGCGGGAATAACAACAAGTCTCCATCCGCCCAACCCCTGCGGCCTTACCCCTACCCGCCCTTTTCCTACTTCCCTGTGGTCTACAGTTAAGCAGGATTTATATAGATTGTTGAATCCCCCCCAACTGGCCTCCCAGCGCTCTGCAGTCAGCTTTTCCTCCCTTCGAAAAAATGACCTACAGAAGCAACAGTGTGAATGTTGGATAAATAACGGGAATATTTATACCTTTAAAGAAATATGGTCCACCTTTTCTCAGTGTACGATTATGGAACAGACCACCTGGGCTGAATATATGTGTACTTTGGTCATGCAAAGATTGAGAATGCGCTTAAACAGGTACCCACCGGATTAATGGACCTTAGGTCACAAATAAAAAGAGGCGATGTTCGGGGAGAGGGGATGTTTGGCGTTATGTCTGCTGTAATGGCTTACCGTGATATGACAGCTTTTCTCAACACCCCTCCGGAAACAGCTATGCCAATGAGAGAGGCGACCCCTGTCTTTGTTAACGCATTTACCGATGCCCAAAATAATGGCCGAGGGGCTGTTGAAGCACACTGGCGCAGGCTTTGGGTTCATGTTCCTTGGGAAAGGTCAGAAGTAATGCAGTAAAAAGGACAATTACCAGATCCCCGGAAGAATCCGGCTGCCTTTTACAGTGAATTAGATCAGATTATATCTGCTGGTACTCTCGTTCTTGAGGATATAGATTTACTTTTTGGTACGTTTGTGTCCCCACTGAAATTTGGAACACAATTCGACATACTGACCATGAAGTAGCGTTGGGAGGTAAATGGACTAACCTAGAGGCTATGGAAGAAGCAAGGGTAGGAGGGACTAAACCAGAAGCTGCCATCCTGACTTTGCCCGGTAAAATAATGACGTTTATGAAAACACTTTTGCCGGAAACTGTCATTAACTGGGATACAATAAACGCCTGTAGGCAGCGAAAAGATGAGAATGTGGCTGACTTCTTTACCCGTTTTGAATCAGAATACAAGGGACACAGTGGTTTGGATCCCCGGACCCCAGGTTCTTGCCCAGTATTTGTCGATAAGTTTGTCAGCAACTTGCTTCCTGAGATCTCTGCCAGGCTTAAGAAAGTTGAAAGTACGTGGTCTGCCCAAACTATGAATGGTATCTTGGCTATGGCACAATATCACGAGAATAGGGAGAATGAAGATAGAGACAGGGAAAGTAAGAAGGTTAGGGATCTTAAGACGAAGGCACTTCTGCAGCAGGCTTACCCTCCCCGAGGTCCTGATGCCCGCGGGAATTTTAGACCCCAACCCCAACCCGCTCCGAGGGCTCGCCAGTCAACCCCCTCCAGCCCTCAACATAAGGGAGCCCTCCAAACAGATCAGTGTGCTTATTGTAAGGGGTACGGCCATTGGATAGATGAGTGTCCCGTGCTAGCTGAAAACATAAGAACAGGGAAGACTCGGCCTCGCGCTCCTAGGGAAGCGAGGCCGACTAGGGACCACGGCCCGTCCTATCCACAGGATAAAGAACGTAGGCCCGGGATGACGCTCCCATCCGGTCACACCCGGCCAATAGGTCTGATGGGTACGAAGCAACACGTACTTATTACAATGATGATTATGACGAAGTTGATGAGACAGGATCCTACCAAGCATAGGACAGCCAGGAAAGGGGTATTACCAGAGTGCAAATTCCAGTGGATCAAAGGGGCCCATATGTTCAAATGTCAGTTGTGGGGAACGATAAGAATTTTCTTTTGGATACTGGGGCCACCAGGTCTTCTATTGCACGTCTGTCTGTCCCGGAGGCACCCTTTTCTGGCAATATGAATGTCTCCGTGGGTTTTGCAGGAACACCTGTAACCAGCCTGTCTCTGAACCCTCCCTCTTGATATTGGCCCATGTCGACGCTCCCTTGGTCCTTACTACAGGTTGCAGTGAAAACTTGTTAGGCATGGATTTATTGAAAGCTCTGTATGCGACCATATCATGTAGTCTCCAAGGTGTATCCCTAACAATTTCTCCCACCGCAGCTTCCTACATGTATCTGTCCGGTCCCCTCCCACCAGAGTTGCAGTCTTTACCTTCCTCCCTCTGTGCATCATCAGACACTGATGTGGGGTATCTCAACATATCCCCTCATGTGGTACACATCCAGCCAGGTGCACTTCTCCCCCGCCTCCGGCAGCATCGACTGCCCGCGGAAGGAGAAGTAGCCCTTTTAACAATAATATCTGAATTGATGGACAAGGACGTAGTAGGAGGAAATACGTGGCAATATCTGTAACAGTCCCATTATTCCTGTTCTTAAAAAGATCAATGGAAATGCTCTCTCCCCTAAAATATACCGATTTGTGATCGACCTGAGAGCCCTTAACAAAATAACAATCTCCCAATATCCTGTTGTCCCCGACATTACAGCACTCTTAACGATGGTCCCTTCTGACGCCACGCACTTCTCTGTCATAGACCTGAAGAATGCTTTTTTCAGCATTCCTATACATCCTCACTGCAGACATTTTTTTGGTTTTTCCCTTGATGGGCGGAGCTTTAGATTCGGCCGCGCCCCTCAAGGTTTCACCGAGAGCCCCAGTATCTATAGTCAAGCCCTAAAAAGTCAACTTGATTCCTTGGAACTCCCTGATAATTCCACACTATTACAATATGTAGATGACCTCCTCATTGCTGCAAATTCTGCCTCAACATGTAAAGAAGCTACTCTCTGACTGTTACGCCACCTTGCCCTCCATAACCACAAACTCTCTTTGAAAAATCTTCAGTTTTGTTAAGAGAAGGTGACCTACTTAGTTCATCTCCTCCCGAAGGAAGGAAGGCAGCTCACCGCTGATCGTGTAGCCTAATTCAATGCTATGACGGCCCCACGAACACAAAAGCAGGTGCGAGCCTTCATAGGCCTAACCTCATTCTGTAGACAGTGGATTTCCAATTTTTTGGCCATGGTCAAACCTCTTCTTGCCCTCACCACTAAAGACATAGCAGACAGTTCCTTTCCATGGGCTACAAAGCATGCACAGGCCTTCCAAGATTTGAAGAGGGCCCTGTGCACTGCTCCAGTCCTCGGTACTCCTGACTATAGCAAACAATTTTTTATTTTTGTACATGAGACAGATGGCTGTGCATGCACTGACCTGACCTATATGTTTGGAGGTCACCAACGGCCATGTGCCTATTTTTCAACCACCTTAGATCCTGTTGCAAGGGCTCTCCCAGGATGCCTACGGGCGACAGCTGCGGCCGCCCTCATGGTCCGTCAGAGTGCGGGAATCGTCATGAACTCCCCCCTGACTCTGATGGTCTCCCATTCTGTAGATACCCTCCTTAATAACACCAAGACACAGTACCTCACTAGCGCACGACTTACAGGATATGAACTGACACTCTTTGCCAGCCACATTAACATCAAAAGATGCACTGCACTAAACCCCGCCACATTACTCCCACTGGATACTCAGGATGCCTGCTTAGACCCACATGACTGTGTATTGAGGACAGAGGAGGAGACGAAGGGACGGGTTGACTTACAGGATACCCCGATAGCAGAACCAGAAGGTACACTGTATGTGGACGGATCATGTCTCAGAGGGCCAGATGGTAACACCTCAGCCGCCTATGTCCTCACGACATTGGGGCAAGTAGTAGAAACAGCCCAGATTCTGCAGTGCTCTGCGCAGGCAGCAGAATTAGTGGCCCTCACTAGAGCCTGTGAGTTAAGCAAGGGAATAACAGTAAATATCTATACAGACAGTCAGTATGCCTTTGGGGTGGCCCACAACTTCTGGAGGTTGTGAAAAGAAAGGAATTTCCTTACATCCCATGGGACCAAGATTCAAAATGGCCCCCTAATTCCCCGACTGTTAGACTCCCTGACCCTCCCCAGAAAGGTGGCCATTATAAAATGTAAGGCCCATAAGAAAGTGACAGATGATGTTGGGAAAGGCAATGCTCTGGCTGACCAGACAGCCAGACAAAACCTCATAGGAAAAGGTAAGGAATGTATGTAGGAGGTCCCGCTAGGTGGGTGGCAGACGAGGACATGGTTGAAAACACAGTACAGAGTGTGATTGATATTCAGTCCCATACTACTCCTGAGGAACTTAGGGTGTGGAAGGAGCAATTAGCAAAGGAAGGAATTGATGGTTGCTGGGTCCGTAACAATGGAAAGACAATGGATGTTACCTGACAGTCATGTGCTAGCAGTAGTTAAGATGGCCCATGGTCCTGCCCACATTAGTGCAAAAGGGATTTGTAAACTGTTGGAACCTACATGGTACAACTCTAAGATACCAGCATAATCTGACAAACTGGTTAAAACATGCATGATTTGCCTAATGTATAACCCAGGAAAAGGCCCAGTTACTCCTAAGGGAGGATTCTCTCCTCCTACCTTCCATTTTGAAGTCCTCCAAATGGATTACATCCAGATGGACAGATGTAACAATCTAAAATATGTCCTGGTGGTGGTCTGTACCTTCAGCCGATGGGTGGAGGCCTACCTCGTCAAAGACTGCACCGCTATCACGCGCGCCAAAGTACTATTATAGGAGTACCTCCCACGATTTGGTTTGCCCCGCTTGGTCTGGAGTGACAATGGGACACACTTTACAGCCCAAATTATGGAATATGTCTGTACAGCATTGGGTATAAAACAAAAATTTCATGCAGCTAACCACCCCCAGTCAGCAGGTCTAGTAGAGGTGTACAATGGCATCCTAAAAACTAAAATGGCCAAAATGGTAGCCGAGACAGGTGTCACTTGGGTTGATGCTCTGCCCTTAGCCCTACTGTCGACAAGAACAACGGCTCACACCAGGATAGGGCTATCCCCCCACCAGATCGTGTTCAGGAGGCCTGCCAATATATGGGGTGTCCCACGGCCTAAGAAACTGTCTGATGTTGAATACACTGTATTAACTGATTATCTGTACAGTCTAACTAATACCTTTCGTACTCTTTATCACCAGGTGCACGAGGCCATACCTGACAAATGCGAGGGCCGAGGACACGTTATCCAAACTGGAGAATATGTCCTAATAAGAAATTTTCAACGGACCAAGAGCCTCGAGTCCCGCTGGACACAGCTTCGTCAGGTGTTGCTGGCCACCCGCACCGCCGTGAAAGTAGAAGGTCGGAAGAAATGGGTGCATGCGTCGCATTGCAGGCGTGTGCCTCTGCCCCTTCCCTAGGATCAGTGGGTAAGAGAAGGACAAGGAGATGCAGAAACAGAAACAGTCCAGACGTTTGTCCCGTTCAGCGATGCCAGACTGCATTCTACATCTACGGAAGCAGAGAGTGACAGCATACTGAAAGGAAGGCTGGAACCCTCCCTTAACTCTGCTCAACACCAAGAACAATTGTTTCCCGACCATACTCTCCCTACTTCCACCGATATAACTTGCGCCCCCAAGGGAAGGCTTGCCCTTGACTTCGCCAAGTACCGATAGGCTGTAGGGCAGTGATCTTCCCAGATGAGAGTAGTGCTGGTGTGTCAGACTAAGGTATGCAATAGGGCTCCTTGGCACCTGCGCCCAGTGAAGCAACCACCAATCACAGACAGCCACTAGAGGTCCCTGGCTTAGCACAATGGCCTCCGTCCAATATACCCGAATTCAGAAACAAGATGTCAACCTCCGACATAGTAGATGCTTCATGGTCACCGTGGTGACGCTGTTTGTCTCCCTTGCCTTGGGAGTAGCTGTCCTGGTCTCCTGCTGTTTGTGCTTTCAGTGCCTGCCAGTACTCTGTACAATGTGTGTCCAGACCATCAAGCCTCCGCCCTCTAACATTGACAACACCAATATGATGATGATGCTCCAACAAGAAACAGATGGTCTTATGAACATTGACATTTCTTAAAGTATTTGCCACTCAATGGCAAAAGGAGGGACTGAGGAAAAATGTTTTTCTGATCAGAATCATTTGTACCAGGAGTCCATTGTTTTTTCTTTGCCATCTCGTGTCAAACACTTCCACACAACCCACCTGGTCGTTTCTGCTGATGCCTGAGGAAAATCTAAACTGACACGACAGAGACCATCTTGCAGCCTGCATTTCTGCCCAGGAACTATCGCACACCCAACCCCCTGTTCTTTGCAGTTCAACAGAAAGCCATGAGACACCCACGACCTGTGTAAACAAGCTTGTTTTCTATCTTCTGCTCCCAGCCTGGTAAACATCCTTGACACCGTGATCAGGTTATCTGGACAATGGTCTGACTGTTGGGCCCTGATCAGGCTGATTAAACAATGACTTGAAAGAACGGCCTTGATCAAGCCGAGTGAACAATGATCTGTGTACCAAGCCTTGACCAGGTCACCAACTACAAACATCGTCTGGATCTGGTTATCAACTGCAAACACTGCCCTAATTGAACAATGGACTAACAACCAAAAGACTGGCATGAAAAATGTATAAAAGGCTTGCAGGAAGCTACAGAGTGAAGTAGCAGCCTCCTGGGTTTTGTCTCTGACTAGCTTGGGACTCCGTTCCATTGCCCGGGCTATTGAAATAAATCTGGGTTCCTCCTGCAGACAAAGGCTCCTGTGTCTCCTTTTACTAAGTATGGAAGGTATAGAAGATTTGGGCGGTTCCCCCGCCGCCGAGACCCAGTAAGTGGGTTATCCCGGTTCTTCAAGTCCCAGGCAGAGAAATTCTATGATGGTTGCCCTATCTTAAATAATGGGTGGTGACTATGACAGGACAGTTCAGTAGGTTCTCACAAAACGTAGGCAGTCAGTCAGTGATTTATTAACCTATCCACTCACTTGCAAACTTGACTGCATATCTGAAACAGAATGAGCAACATCTCTAAATTGAAATGGAAATGCTGGTTGTACATTTAAATATAGTATTATTGTAAGTTTGACTCTTTTTCTGTCTGTTTGAAATGAGATTGGATGTGGGTAGTTTAACTGGGGCCTGTTCTCTTATCAGAGGCCTTGTGTGTAGGGGGCCAGCTTCTGTATGTAGAATGGCCCACTTGAAGCTGCTGACAGCATAATCAAGAGAAGGCAACTGAAGCAGGTGAAGAGGAAAGTCACAGACCTGACATGCTCCTTACCAGATAAACCTACAGCTCATTTCAGCCCCAGTCCTCTACAACACAACGCTGCAGGGAGAAGCTGGCTGCTGTTGGGAGCAGTAAAGGCCTAGGCCCTGAGGCAAGCAAGAATGGTGTCAACATGGTTTAAGCAGGTCATCCAATATCTACATTTAGCAGATGCTCAGACCTGCCTGAGCGGGTTATGCTAGATGGGATGCTTCCAATGCTGGGGCTCTCACAACTGAGAGCAAAGTCCCAATCTCAACCTAGGCAGGGGAGAATATTATTAACAGAGAATCCTCATATCCAACACACAGCTGAAGATGGCTTGGGGATGTCACCGAATCTGTCGCTTCGGCTAGAGAAATGAGAATACTCCTTCCATATGGGTGACTTTAGAAGCAGTACAGTCTGGGATGGGTGGGCTATAATCACAGAAATACTCTAACCCTGAAGAGCCATAGAAAGTGAAAATAATTGCACCACTCGGCTTATTACACACCGGAAAGGAAAGGTCCAGTGATAGAGTGCTAGTAGAGGGGAAATTATGTAATAGGTCCTGGTAGAGCACACCAAAGGGAAGATGGCACTTATGGCCTCTTAGGAAGCTGTTCTTTAGATTTTGTACATAAAAGAGGCTAAACTAAATGTATCTGTGTACTAGATAGACAATGCATAAACATAAAAAGATGTGGGACGATGCAATCATTAATCAAGTGGTAACACTGAACTGTCCAGAGAGCAAGACAAAACAGAGGTGTTCAAGCAGTGGGTATAAAGTGCTAATGCATAATCCGACTGTAAGATTGACCCCAGAACAATGAAATGAGTGACGAGCCTAAGGTATCGGGGAATGGCAGCTCTTCCCTTCCAAAAGGGAACGATTTAAGAACCTTTATAGAAGGCTTTCATGGTTGGTATGAGTGAGAGGGAAACGAGGGCCTTCTGTTAAGATGCTCAATGGTTTCAGGCTGCATTCTAGGGACAGAAAGTGAGGTCTCCAGGAAGAAAATCCGGATATTTGTTCAGTGTTGTAGCATGGGTGCCATTGGCCACAATGCAAGCAAGCAATTGCATGTCCCCACTTGCATCAGAAGTGGGTAGGGTGGATTCCAGAGACAAGAATGCGCTTCCAGCCTGTTTCCAATGCATTTTTTTCCAACCAGGCTTTCAGGTCAAGATGTAGGAACACCGACAACTTATCACTGATTGCGGCGGTATCCCCCACCTATGTCAGGCATGTTATCAGGGCTCACAGATCCTACAATCAGGTAAGAACTAGTGACATTGAAAACAAAATGAGAATTTAAAGAAAAGAAGGGGGTCGACAATACAGTCATCCACTTGTTAGATGCAACTGTTGCAGAAATCCAGAAGAACAAAATGGATTAATCTTTAATTGTAAACTTTTAGGAAAGCCTGCTTAAACCAGAAGCCAAACAAGAAAGAACGAAATGCAGGTCTTACTTTTGTTACCACCCCAAAATGGAACCTAACAGAAAATAAAAATGATATATTCTGGTTTGCCTTGAAACTTACATTATAAGCATTCTTTTAAAATAATTCGACATTTCAACCAAATGCAGATCTAGAACAGCCATAAAAGTAACTGATAAAGATCATGACGGAATACATTTGATTATATATAGTTATCAGATATTAAAGGAAACATTTGTATCAAACAGACTGCAAGGGAACTGGAAGTAGACCCATGTTCCCTAAAACAAACTCTGTTCTAACCTAAATCACACAGAATTTACCACTAGGAAATACCAGTGACCTCTTCCAGATTGCAAACACACAGAAATTAGAGATATAACTTTATGAGATCAATAGCACTGTCAATGCCAATAGACTTGGCCTTGGAAAGTCTGCATTTTTTCGCAAGTATGTTCAATTGAAATTAAAATATTTAAAGTAAAGGAAACGAAAAAACACTGACTCTCAAGGTGGTGCATTTGTCAAAAAAGAAACACAAGTGAAAAATGAAGGAAAATGAAATAAAAGGAAATTAGAGGTGAGATTAACCCACAAATATTGCCATTGAAATGTATTAGTTTTCTTCTTACAGGTATGCATATGTTATTATGATAAATGCAGTCACTAACAGTGTAAGACAACCAATGGCTGAATTGAGTTGATCCATTGCTCCATGCTGCAGTTTGCATAAACAACATGTGAATGACAATTTAACAGACTAAGGGATGAATACGGCTCACTAAAAGACTCTCTGTGTATATATGAATGTTTTTTTATGATTTATTTTAAATACATTAAATTGATAAGACAGCTAAAACTGTCTCAAGGCCAGACAAACAAATACAAAAAAACAGCAATTTCTACCACAAATAGCTTTACTGAAAAGCAACATTACACAGTGTGGAACGTAAGGAAGAATAACAACATTATCATCAGCATATTAAGAAAAACCTATTGTTCTATTACATATAGATGAGTATATTAAAGGAGCTCAGAGACAATTCAATGATGTCTTACATAAGACTTAACCAATATCCACATTGAATACCAAACTAGCCTGAAAATAAAACCTAACAATTGAATAGAAGGAGCACTGCTCACCTAGAGAGTAAAATCATACTTGGTTGTTGAACACAATGTCTACTCCACAAAATCCATAAATGCACCTTCTGGACATCAAAGTATTTCAGGCATCCCCATTAAACGGGGCACCCGTCAGGGTTGCCCGCTCTCTCCACTACTTTTTGCTTTAGCCATTGAGCCCCTGACAGCCAAGATTACGCAACATCATAGAGAGCATGCCATAATCTACCCCTCCCGTCAAATCCTAATATCCCTTTATGCGGATGACATTACCCTATATCTCTGTGAGCCAAGTATCAGTCTTAATCCAATTCTGAGGGAATTCATTAGATTTGGTCATATATCGGGCATAAAATTAAGTTGGAGCTAGTCGCAGATTTTCCAGCTAACCCCTAATACTTCTAGATTCACACCTGAATACCCATTGAGCTGATGCAATGACAAAATCAAGTACCTGGGAATCAATATCACCAGGAACCCAGAGGAGATCATTAGAGCAAACTATGGGGCTGCGATCGAAACCATTGGCATGTGTATAGACCGCTGGATCGCTCTCCCACTCTCCTTAGCCGGTAGGGTGGCCCTGATGAAAATGAACATCCTTCCAAGCTCCTCCACTTATTTATCAATATACCTTATTACCTGGGGCACAATTTTTTTAAACACTCTTCGCTCCTTGCTCATCAAACTATCCTGGGGTGGGAGGCAACACCGACTAAGCTGGACACTCATGACTCAGTCATACTCGGGTGGGGGGGGTGTTCGTAGCTCCGGACATGAAGCTCTATTATCTCAGTGCTCAGGCCCACTACGCACTATACTGGCTTCACCCACCACCTTTTATGCCACACTTGGCTGTTGAATAAGGCTACATTGGCACCTACACCGCTAACTTCCCTGCTAGGGGCGCGAGTCCTAGGCGAAAAGGTAACACACCACACAGTCTCATGTAACAATACTGCTTGGAAACGCTTGACCAGGATGATGTGTAAGGAATTACTCTACTCCCCCTTATGCCTCTGCCACACCTTTCATATGCCCCCGTTACACAGGAAGCAGTATGCCGGGACATGTTGCGTAAAAGGGACTTGCACACATGGGGGGATCTGTATCATGGGGGACGGTTCAAGGACCAAAAGGAGATATTGACTGAGGAGGGTGTTACGCCTCTCGAGATGTTCCTTTACATACGGCTGAAACATGAAATGCGAGCCATCACACCATGTTTCCTGCAGGAATCTGACCCACTGGAGGTCTTGCACACCCACCACGCTAAAAATGTCTGGCCCACATCTGTGTCCCACATCTATCGGGCAGCGCTACTGAATAGGCCGCATGCTCTGCAAGGTGCCAGGGTTGCTTGGAACAGAGACCTGGAGTTCTCTGTGACAGATGAGCAGTGCAAATTCTGTGGCGAGCAGAACGTATAAATTACAGCTAGCAGCAGGCTGCGTATCATACATTTCAAGTTTCTACATAGAACTTACTATACACCCACACTACTTCGCAAATACAAACTACAGGAGGATGACCGGTGTGCGAGATGCCACCAGTAAGTGCCGATTTCTTACACCTGGCATGGGCATGCACTGAGGTCCAAGGGTACTGACGGGAGGTACTCAAAGCACTATCCGAAATTATTGCAGTCCCACTCCTGTGTTCTCCCCTGTTTGCACTGCTGGGCTACACAGCAGACATCCCTAAAACACACAAAAAGTTCACCGCCACGGGACTGCTCCAGGCCAAGCGGAGGGTGGCCTGCAGATGGGGTATGGGGAGAGCCCCTAAATTAAAAAATTGGCTTCATGATTTTATATATGGCAAAGAGCAAGACCAACTAACAACCAATGCAGAACTGTTGCACAGATTTCATATTTACCAAGAACACAGGGAGCGTACTGAGGAATCACCCTCGGGGGTAACCCAGGAGGGCACTCCTGAAGTTTAATATAGCAATGCACCGTATGGGAAATTTCGAATATGAACATTATATATAGCTGTAACGTGTAAAATATGTGCAACACTGGACTTTTCTCTATCGACAAGCTCTCAATAAGCCTCGGATGGGCTATGTGCTGTGTTGTAAGAGGGAGTTAAGTCAAGTATCTATAGGGTTGTGACTGTACTATGCACGCCTGTAAATATGTTTTTCCCTGCATGTAACTGCTCTATGATATCCTGTTGTATAGGGAAGTATGATACAAGGAGAAGCTATGGTTTATTTTGCGTTTTTGACAAAATATGATACATTTAGTTATTTTTAAAAAAAAGTATTTTAGGCATTCTTCAGCATTTCAGAATATATATTGACTATGAACCCATGGCAAAAATCTTGCCTCATATGAACATGAAAGACACATGACTTCATTTAGGGTCTGAGTGTGAGTCTGGTGGTTCAAGGACCGCCAGGCTCACAGGGGCGTGGTGGTCTTCCAACTGACCTATTTCAACTAGGGCATTCAGACTGCCATTGCAGTGCCTCAACCGCCAGGGATCAGAGATCCCTGGCAGTGGTGCAGCCGTCTTGAGGCTGTAATATGCTTGGTGGGACCATCGTGGTTTCATCAACATCATGAACCTCAATGACTTCAATATCAAAGTGACCCACAATATCTCAGACACCCAAGTCACATTTTTAGGTCTGATACTATATATAAAGCTAATACAAAACTTCAAGTCAAAACATAAGTAAGTTAATAATAAGGAGCAGCAGCAAATGCAGTCGAACACCCCGAGAGCTGAATCTTATACATCAAATGCACAATATCCCAAAAGGCAAATTTGTGAATATAAACAGAAATAGAAGCCCTCCAGAGTGATTTCAACAATTGCTGGAGAAATCTGCAACCTCGTTCTAAGCATGTGGACACCAAAGTACGGACATATGCACGGCATGAATGACAGCAAAATAAGCAGATAGCAACAACTTGTTGACTAAATATCACAAATAACAGTCTTCATGCTTCTGGACCAAATTTCATGAAGGTCACCACTATATCAGAAATATACTTATACTTCTGGCTGGTTTGTAGGAAAAGTATGACGTAAGATAAGGCACAAGGACTGACTTACATGAAAACTTACTTTGAATACTCCATACCACACATAAGCCCAATACTCTACAGAGCCAATATAAGCCCATCCAGGTTAGTTATATTTCGGTAGTTTCCACCACACATTAAGAACTAACCCCCAGATGCATCAAGCATACATTTTGCGAATTCTAAATTGTGAAAAATAACGAATCGCAATTTAGAATTCGCAAAATGGCATGCATCATGAAAAGCGATGAGAAAAAGCGAATCGCAATCGGACGCAATTGCCGATTGGGATTTTCGCAAAATCGCATTGAAATCGCAGAATCGCCCTTTTCCTATGTATAAATTGTGAACTCGCAAAACGGGAAGTCGCATTTCGAGCACATTGATGACATCACAACCAGGAAGTAGGCAGTTCCCTCCCTCATTCAGATCACTGAGCCTGAAAGTGGAAGCAGCACTGGCCAGAGCTCCACAACAGACCACCTGCAGCACCACACCAGGACACAAAGGGTGAACAACCTTTACAACGCAACTTTTACAACGCACTACCATTACAACGAAACTTTACAACGCAAATGTATTTACAACGCATGTTATTACAACGCATGTTTTTACAACATAAGTACCTTTACAACGCAAGTACCTTTACATCGTAATTATTGTTTATATATATATATATTATTGATATTTGTAAATAAATGTATTACATTTATTATTTTATATTGTAGTTGTTTTTTATTAATTGTAATAAGATTAAATTTTTTTATATATTAAATATATTAATGTGAGTATTTAGAAATAATACTGTAGTATTAATATTTAAAAATTAGCATTTATTATATTAATTATGAAAGTGTATATAATTTAATATTTATTGATTAAGCTGAAAAAAGTAAGAAATATTTTCTTTTTTTGAAATTAATTTATTAATGTGAGTTAAAAAAATATACTTTTGTTTAATTTAATTTTTATAAGTAAACAAAAATTCTAAATATTATTTTATATATTTACAATAAAAATGATAATTAATACTCTAGTTTTTTATTTATATTTATACTGTTAATGTTAATGTAAATTATCTAATTTGTATAAAAATGGTAATTAATACTCTAGTAGTTTTTTGAAATTATACTGTTAATGTTAATGTACATTAAATATTTAGTATAAAAATGGTAATTAATACTGTAGTATGTTTTTGTTAATATACTGTTAATGTTAATTTAAGTTGTTAAAGTTAATAAATATTGTAAGAAGTATTTTATACATTTTTATTTTCTTAATATTATTATTGTATATGAAATATATAATTTATATACTTCATTTAATATTTTGAGGTATAAAAAGATTTTTTTTTAAATATTAATATTATTTTAAATTTAGAATAATTAAATGTGTAAAAAAATAATTAAAACATTTTCAAATATTATTCTAATATTTTATAGGTTAAAAAAAAGAAAAGTGTAAATTTTTTTTTATTAAGTTGTTACATTCTTTATTAATAATTTTAGAACAAATTTTCCCACGATTTAACATTGATTCTAATGGAAGCAATTGTCCTTCATTTATTTCCATAGTTGAAGCTGTTCATTCTGCGGAAATGAAAAGGAAGGTGTCAAAGAAGAAGAAAGGGGATGAGTAGAAAAGAAAAGGAATAAGGATGAAGGTAAGGATGAAATAACATTAATTTTATAGTATAAAAATATTAATAAAAAGTAACGCTAACATAAATACATTAATACAATAAATATAACAGTTTATTTTTTGGTATTTTTTATTAAAAAAATATATCAAATTTGCATTTATTGTTATTGATTTTTTAACATTTTTGTAATTTTTTAAAATGTGATATACGATTTATAAACAAAAATTAATATAATCTATAAATTACAGTATTAAATAGTCCTTTATCTATCTTTGCAGCTTTCTATGACGTATTCGCGTAAACGTAAACGAAAGCGGCCATTTTGAAGAGCATCGATGCAGGAAGCAACTGGAAGCTGATCTACGTCCAGGTAGGAAACATTTGTAACTTACAATATACATGTTTAACTTAAAAAAAATACATATATTGTATAGAAAGGATAAGGAGAGGTTGCCGTTTTTGATTTTAATGTTAAACTTTAAAAACAACAAGTCGACGATCGTGTTATTAGTGTATGCCTATGTCGGGTCGCAAAAAGTATATGTTTTGATTGAAAAAAATGAAAATTGATTTGTTTTACATTACTATTTTCTTTTGTGATATAACTAAATAGTAAATGTTTGTGTTCAAAATTGAATCGATTTCCTTTCAACTATAAATTTGAAAATGTTGGTAGAACATTAATGAAAAATGCTTCTTAAAATTATTACTGTTATTTTGGTTAGGAACACTATCGAGAAATAATTTTGTTTGTATGCATTGTTTCTATAAATTTGTTATGAATGATATATTTTAAAATCTGTTAAGGTTGAAGGGATTATTTGTTTATTTTCTATTGGTTGGTCAGTTGGTAAAATCATATTCTTTCGGCTGTTATAAATAATATAGCAGCTGGTTTGGTTTGGTGAATATGTTTTGTTTTATTGGTAAATTCCTTTTGAATACTAAAAAAATGTCCAGTTATTTTTTGTTAAATTTCACAATAGCTAGGGTTGTATAGAGAGAAAATGTTAAAATGTTTTTGTAGGAGGTAGAAAACTCTTTTGGGTGTTCTTATAAAACTGTTATATTTTGCAAAAATATATTTTTTTCAAAGATTTCAAAATGCTATTGAGTAAGATATTTAAAAAAAAAAGATTTATATTCTTCTTCTGGATATTGAAATGATTTATTATTTCAATACAGATAATTATGATAGTTTTTAATGCAAACAAAGGTTTTCATTTCGAACAATCAATGAAAGGGGGTATTTCAAACACATCAGAATAGATATTTTTGGATATAAAAATAAATTAATGTCCAAAATTATTTGGTATTTCTAACCAATTTAAATTAGAAAATAGTATTTTAATTTTAAGAAGCATTTAAATAATTTCTTATAGTTGAAAGATTCGTACATAAGTTGTTTGTTAACCTGAAATGGTTTTGTAAAATTTGGAAAAAATTATACTAATTATTTGTTCTTTTCAATTTGGAAACCTTGGGGTTATTCGGTGTTGTAAATAAAAGGATTACGTATAACAGGAAAAATGAGAAAAATATGAAAAAATAAAGTAGGCAGATCCGATTAAATTTTTTGGTTAATTTGTAAAAATATATTTAATATAGCCAATTGTAATTAGTGTGTTATTAAATTTAGGGCAAAGCAGGAAAGTAAGGTCAAATTTTTTTATTAGAAACTTAGAATGTTAGCCACATTTTCGAGGTAGTCCAGAGCCACACACAACGAAAACTGTTGCATTATACCCAATAGTCTTTCAGACATCTCCTTTGTTTTTTTTGTAACTCGTGGGTTTAGACTACCACTTAATGCTTGGGAAAGTCTAATTTCTTGGAAACTTTGCTCCTTCTTCAAAGTTTCCAAAAATGAGTAGAAATTAGGGTGAGGTTTTCCAATTGTATGATTGAAGGAGTTATGCCATCCCTCAATGGCATTATTTGTTTTAGCTTCTCCCTCTAAACAGCTCGTGTAACAGTTCCACCACTCCACATGGAAACGTGGCTTCCTCCTGCGACCTGATCTGCTTAGGTGCCCAATCCATGTGTCTTCAAAATAATTTAGGATGGGTGCCAATTTGTCTTCATTTTGATTGTAATATTCAGATTCAGTAATGGCAGTGTAGTACTCATCTACACTATCGGGAGGAACAAAACAAAGTGCTGTTAATTTTTTTAATTCAACTTGGAGTTTGCTGTCTGTGGAGTAATCTGTAACTAGGGATGTTTTCTGTAATTTACGCCAGAATGCCTGGGAAAAATGGAAAAAACACCCCTGAATTTGGGTATCCGTGTACATTTTATTGATCACATTGATCATGCTCAATTCAAAATATATTATTATTTTCCTAGGACTTTTTGTTGTTGTATTTTTAATAACTGATAAAAGTTCAGTATAGGTTGCAGAAGTCTTATTAGGCAGCAAACTATATACTAAGGGGATCACATTATGGTTAATTTTAGCGTGAATTGTGTAAATTTGGTAGAATGGATGGGGTGTACTTTTAAACGTCCCATCCATCATCCAAATTTCACTGTTTTCCTACTTTACAAGGTTGCGGGGAGTACTAAAAATTTGAATACGTTTTTGAGGGTTTTCATTGTCATGGAGAAGGAAGGGTTCATCAGCAAAAGAAATAGTAAATTCATGTGGAATAACAATGTCAGAAAAAGTATGAGGTGTTGTGGTTTGAGTGTTACTTGCCTGCTTTTGTCTTTGAATAATTCGTCTCAAATTAGGAATTATAGGCATATTACTAGCAACATGAGAGGGGACATGTTGTGCAACCACTCTTAAAGTGGATCCTGTTGAATCATTGGAGGTTCTTGCTAGTTCTTTCATCTCGTTAATAGTTTCCCTTACATCAATCTCCATTGCAGAGGCAGAGTGGTTGTGATCAGTAGTTTTTACAATAATATCATCATGGGTAACCGCTCTGCCGCTGCAATGGGATGTGTAGTATTGCACACACCTCCAATGATTTCTAGGAAAACGTATCCTTTCTTTAACATATATATATCCTGCATTGGTTAAGTAGTTTGTTTCCTTTTCTGGATTTGATGTAGGTGGCTCTTTCCTGAGTAGACATTATCTGTTGGGGGGGAAAAATGTGTTAATAATGTGTTTGATTAAACAAAAAATTATAGATGTTAATTTTTACAGTTTGTTTACATCTGAATTTGTCAAACATTTAGATTGCTAATGTCCAGTCACTTTATTCTGGTCATTTCTAAATGTATCTCCTCTTTGCAGTATAAATAGTTAATTTTGGTTTAGAGTTCAGCACACTTTTACTCCTGCTGATATTTTTATTAAGTTAAAATATTATCTGTTTCGACCATACCATGCTACATTTTAACAACTGCTGTAACATATTGGAGTAAGATTATTATTTGATACCCCTACACCATCCCACACTTTCCCTACTGTTGCACCTACCTGGAGTTAGAATAGTAATTGATACCCCTGCACTATCCCACACTTTCCCTACTGTTGCACCAACTGGAGTTAGAATAGTAATAGATACCCCTACACCATCCCACACTTTCCCTACTGTTGCAACTACCTGGAGTTAGAATAGTAATTGATACTCCTACACCATCCCACACTTTCCCTACTGTTGCACCTACCTGGAGTTAGAATAGTAATTGATACCCCTACACCATCCCACACTTTCCTTACTGTTGCACCTACCTGGAGTTAGAATAGAAAATATTACCCCTACACCATCCCACACTTTCCCTACTGTTGCACCTACCTGGAGTTAGAATAGTAATTGATACCCCTACACCATCCCACACTTTCCCTACTGTTGCACTTACCTGGAGTTAAAATAGTAATTGATACCCCTACACTATAGTACACTTTCATTTGCATTAGGTTTTTTATATACCTTTTGGTTTCGTTTCTTTCTTTGTGGTCTGGTTTCTGCTTTTATTTTCTTCTCTTGGTGGCCTTTTGAGTTGTTGCCCTTTTGAGATACGGATTGTTATTTGTTGATCAGAAGTTTTTTGTGAGTTTCTAAAAAAATAAATAAGGAAAAGGAAATGTTATCTAAATACAAAATGTTTATGATGTACTTACAAATGTCAACAATATTGGGTATAATTTACATTTGTCTTTACAATGACTTTTATACTATGCAAACCATACAATGTTATAGCAGATGTTCCAATAGTATTTTATTCCCCTACACCATTACACAATTTCCTTACTGCTGCACTTACCTTGAGTTAGAATAGAACATATTTCAACTTTTAACATACTAAACTTTCCCTACTGCTGCACCTACCTGGAGTTAGAATAGAAAATATTACCCCCTACACCATCCCACATTTTCCCAAATGTTGCACCTACCTGGAGTTAGAATAGTAATTGATACCCCTACACTATCCCACACTTTCCCTACTGTTGCACCTACTTGGAGTTAGAATAGAAAATATTACCCCTACACCATCCCACACTTTCCTTACTGTTGCACTTACCTTGAGTTAGATTAGTAATTGATACCCCTACACCATCCCACACTTTCTCTACTGTTGCATCTATCTGGAGTTTGAATAGTAATTGATACCCCTACACCATAGTACATTTTCTCTTGCATTATGTGTTTTATATACATTTTGGTTTCGTTTCTTCCTTTGTGGTCTGGTTTCTGCTTTTATTTTCTTCTCTTGGTGGCCTTTTGAGTTGTTGCCGTTTTCAGATATGGATTGTTATTTCGTGATCAGAAGATTTTTGTGAGTTTCTAAAACAATGAATAAGGAAAAGGAAATGTTATTTAAATGCAAAATGTTTATGATGCAGTTAAAAATGTCAACAGTATTGGGTATAATTTACTTTTTTCTTTACAGTGCCTGTTATATGATACTAACCTTTCCATGTTATAGCATTTTTGAGACGTTGCAATAGTAATTTATTTGTCTACAGCATTAAACAATCTCCCTACTGCTGCACTTACCTAGAGTTAGAATAGAAAATATTACCCCCTACACCATCCCACACTTTCCCTACTGCTGCACTTACCTGGAGTTAGAATAGAAAATATTACCCCCTACACCATGAATCTTTTCTTTATTAACGACTAAATTTAAAAAAATCAGTAATGTAAATAATAAAATATTTACCTTGTTTAAAAGTTAACGTTTCAATTTTCAAAGTATAGAATAGATGTTTATTTTATCGAAATAGAATTTCTCTGTGAAAATCAAATGAAATATATATGGATTTAAAAATGTATTTCCGTTTCATTTGTTTAGAATAGTGATTTTTAAACAAATCCAAAAGTACCTTCAAATTAATCTTGAAGAGGAGTGTTGCTTCTGTAGCAAAATCCAATTTTTGTACAGTGGCCTTTTTCATTGCAGTTTATAGTAGTTCGACTAATAAAAAAAATTTAACATTTTGTGATGTGTGGAAAATAATATATGATTATTTCATTGAAAATATTTTTAAATAACACACAATTTTATTTAGATTTTAGTATGCTTTTTATATGTATGGTATTTTATTTATGGATATATGTATCCATAATTATAGTAATATTTTGGTGTTATATTATTATCTTTAAATAGGTAAAAGAAATGTAATAGGGGCATCCCTTTAATTGTTTGTAGAAAACATTGCAGAGATTAGTTAGTAACTTACTTGTTTTACGAGAAATAATGCTCCTGATATATAATCGGGTATTATCTTCACAAACAGGTCAGAGGGTCAGCTTTTGGCATCTGGTCTCTCTGGGAGTTGAGAATCAACTGTTTTAAAAATGGTGTCTGGCTCGTATTTATAAGTTTTTCACAGTATCATTGTGTTTTTGAAGAAACACAGCGTTGGCATTCTTTTTTTAAGTACAAATTACTTATGTGGAAAGTTATAATTTAAAATGTAGTTTAAAGAGTTGTTGTTTTTGCTTATTCGTTCTGTTTTGGCATCCATTTTGGAAGTAGTGTTGTGGTATTATTTTCATGGAAAGAGTTGTAGGACATATTTAGGAACTACACAGTTTAAAATGGCGACTATGTGTATGTATAATGTTTTTGTTTACGAATAATTATTTTAAATCATACCAATATATCTGTACTTTATATTATTGTTAATTTCATAGATTTTATAAAATTTTGAACAGTTACGATTACATGAGTATTAATTTGTAATACTCGGGTATTCATTTTAATACTCGAGTAATAATTTTAAAATAATCGTTGGATGTATTTAAAAAAACGTTCAGTTTTTCTCTACATTTTAAGACACTTCCCCACCCAAAACCCCTAGTTTCCCTGCATCCCGTGCCAGGTTTTATTTTACAAAAAAAAAAAAATTATGTTATTTGGCGTTGTAAAGGATTTCGTTGTAATAGCATATTACTATTAATAACACTATCTCGCGTTGTAATAGTATTCGTTGTAAAAACATGCGTTGTAAGAGTATTTGCGTTGTAAAAAATGCGTTGTAAAACCATGCGTTGTAATATTATGCGTTGTAACGTCATACATCCGGACACAAAGACCTACTAAAATGTCCCAGGAAGCAGCAGGGAGCAGTGCACCAGGAAGGAAAAGGAAAATTAAAATTTCCGAGCAGGAACTTGAGTACCTCATTGAGGGAGTCACTAAGGACCATGATCGCCTTTTTGGTAAGGATTCACGGAGGGTGCCTGAAGCGGACAAGAGGCGCATCTGGCTGCGCATCCGCGCAAAAGTTAACTCAGTGGGAGTGACCCAGCGCTCCATCGATGAACTTAAAAAGAGGTGGTACGATGTCAGAGGGCGCACCAAGGAACGCATCGCTGAGAGGCTGGGGGAGCGACTTTCCACCGGAGGAGGAGACCCCACTGTTGCACCCAACACTCCACTGGAAGACCTTGTGGAGGACACCCTAAATCCTGCAGCCTGCGTGGGGGTCACCCGGCTGGACTCCTCCCGACCCACCGAACAATCCCAAGGTAAGTGCCATGCGACTGCGACCCTGTCCCCTAACAATGGCCATGACTCCAGAGCTAGCTATTTGATAACCCCAGTAATGCAGGCCATGCACACCTGAAATGCCCTATTGCATTGTGGTACTTGTAGTGTGACCACTATTCCCATATACCCCCACACAGCCAGACCTGTCAAGTGAAAGTTATTCCTAAAGCCAGTCAGGGAATGCAAGCCTGCATGCATGTAGCAACATCCCATGTGCATCCAATCATACACAAAGACAGGCCCATTCACAAAGGCGGCGGAATAGCTATTATCCATAAAAGCGACCTCTCCATCACTGAATCTCCTGCCGTCTTCTACAACTCCTTTGAATCCCTCGTGGTCAACATCAATTCGCCTCAACACCCTTCACTCCAATGCCTTCTCCTCTACCATCCCCCGGGCAATACCTCCGAATTTGGCGCTCAGCTGATGGATCTGATCACGCAAACAGCTCTCAACAGTGATTTCAGTATAATTCTGGGCGACCTCAACCTAAGATGGAATGTATCAAAAAACCCGCTCATTCAATCCCTCAACACCCTTATTCATGACCTTGACATGACCCAGCACTGCACAGAGGAAACCCACCATAGAGGAGCAACCCTGGATGCTATCATCGCAGATAAAAAGACAATTTCAATTGACCACATCATCCCAGTAGACTGGTCAGACCATCACGCCATCCTCTTTCATATCAATCACCCGGCGCTCTCCGTCCCTCCCACACAAACATCCCCCAAATGGATCAGAAACTTATCGAGAGTACCTATTGACAAGCTTGAAAAGGGCCTCAGCTCACTCCTCCCGACCACGACAGAATCCCTTTCAACCACAGAACTCACCTCGCTCTACCATTCCAACTTGGAGCTCGTCTTAGACCAGCTGGCACCAAGGAAACTAAAAAAACAAAGAAACATCCCCTGCAGATCCTGGTTCTCCACTGACATCAACGATGAAAGAAGACACCTAAGATACTTGGAAAGATCCTGGAGGGCCAACCCCTCCTCACGCAACCGGGACCAGCTCAAGGCAGCCCGCAAAAGCTATTACAACCATATCAAGAACAAAAAGTCGTCCTTCTTCTGCGCGGCCCTTGACAATGCCAAAAACCGCCCCAAAGAACTTTTCAACATCATCAAGAACCAAACCTCCATTCCGGTAACAAGAGACATGGTAGCGTCCAAATCCCAACGTGACGACTTTGCCAGCTTCTTCAATGAAAAAATCGCGAAAATTGACCGATCTCTCGGCACGTTGCCCTCAGACCACCCCGCTTCAACTTCCCATTTAAGACCTACAATCACTTCCACTCGCTGGTCCTCCTTCCAACCTATCCAGGTTGAAGTGATAAGTAATCTCATAGCCTCCGCCAAACCCTCCCCCCACTCCCTTGATCAGCTTCCCCCGAGAGTGACCAAAGACTTGAGGCTCACTCTAGCCCCTATTTGGGCCAAGATCATCAACAGCTCTCTGAGCGAGGGCTCCATCCCGGACTGCCTTAAAATAGGTCAAGTCACGCCTCTACTAATAAAACCGGGCCTTGACATACAGGATATGAATAACTTCAGACCAGTCTCGAACCTTCCACTACTATCCAAAATCTTGGAAAGATGTGTGCTGTCGCAACTTTCCCAGCACTTAGAGAACACAAAGCTTCTAGACCCACATCAATCAGGGTTCAGAAAAGGCTGCAGTACTGAATCCGCAATACTTAACGTCCTAGACGATCTTCACATGTCGCTCGACTCCAACCATTGCAGCCTTCTCATCCTCTTAGACCTATCGGCTGCATTTGACACAGTCGATCATGCCCTACTAATCAATGTCCTAAAGGAGAGAGCAGGCCTCGAAAAGACTGTCCTAAAATGGTTCTCCTCCTTTCTTAACAACCGCACACAAAGAATAAAAATTAAAACTTGCGAATCAGACATTCTTCCCATCAGCAGAGGAGTTCCTCAAGGGTCTGTACTCTCTCCTCAACTCTTCAACATTTACATGGAGCCCCTCACCTTAATTCTAAGGAAAGCTAACATCCCCTTCCACCTTTATGCGGACGACACGCAACTCTATCTGGAAACCACATCGATCTCGGACATCCACAGACTGAACCACACACTTACCGAAGTTCAGCTGTGGCTCTCTTCCAACCACCTCAAACTCAATGAGGAAAAAACTGAAGTGCTCCTAATCTCTAACAAAGAAGAAAACCCCCAAATTCTTGATTGGCTCAAAGCCTTAAACGCTCTAAATGTGCCGCTTGTTCCATCGAACTCCATAAAAATCCCTAGGGATCACCCTTGACCCCAAATTGGATATGAAAGAACACATCTCAAAAACTGCCAAAAGTGCCTTCCTGAACCTGAAATTGCTCTACAAACTAAAACCATTCCTCCCCACAAAAGACTTGAAACAGGCCACGCAGGCTCTGGTCCTCTCCAGAATTGACTACGGCATTGCCACTCTGACTGGAACAGCCAAATCTCACCTACGTCCTCTGACCTCTACCCTAAATGCAGCTGCAAGAATGATCACGGGAACAAAGGAATATGAACACATCACCCCAGCTCTGAAGGATCTGAAATGGCTCCCTATTGACCAACGAGCTAGCTTCCGCACAGCTTGCCTCACACACAAAGCCCTGCGTACGGGCAAACCGGAATACCTGGCCAATAAGCTCAAAAGGGCCGGGCAGTCTAGAAACCTCAGAAGCTCCAACACGCTCCTACTCATTCCTCTGAAATCCCAGAAACTCTCAACATCTAGCAAATCCTTCGCGGGCAATGCTCCCAAGATATGGAACTCCATTCCCCCACACATCAGAATGACCGCATCCTTCCCGAAATTCAAGAAGCTACTCAAAGTCCTCTTCCTTGAGCGCTCCGGAACCAACTAGAACTAAACCTAGACTTTATAGTTTCATGTCCTCGCTCACCCCAGAGCTGATTGACTTGCCTACGAATCTCCGCCCTGGTTCACGCCTGGCTGCTATTGTATAGAGTGTACTCACTCCTGTGTTCATTGACCTGCTTTTTGTCCGCATTATCTGTCTAACCCATGTATATTTGCTGTGAAGCGCTCTGATACCCTCGGATCCAGCCAGCGCTATACAAAACTTTAATAAATAAATAAATAAATGTGCAAGATACAAATCATTAATCATGCTCCCATTTACATCACAGGTGCGTCTGAACAACCCAGCACCGACAGTGAGGCCCTACACATAGAGGAGAACCCTGACGACACCGAGGGTGAGGGCCATCCAGCCCCACGACCCGGACCATCTCAGCCTGCTGCAGCGGCAGTACCACCACCTCAACATGTGGACAGGGCTACCCCTGCAGCCACAGGTGCCCAGCAACCACCCCAAGTGTCACTCATGGCAGTGGTACAGGCCACACCACCAGCACCCAGGAGGCAGACACGGCGCACAGCCAATGTGCGATCCCAGTCCAGCGGACTGAGGCAGCAGTGCAACGTGTCAACACGCGCTGGCAGGGGGGCACCTGTCCGGGATCCTGGGCTGGCCATCGAATGCAGGATGCTTGCAGTCCACCAGAAGCAGGCACGGCACTTGGCAGCCATCCACCTGCAGCTGAACAAGACCGCGAGAAATGTGGGCCAGCTCACAGAAAGCATGCAGGACATGACCGCAGCTGTCCGTGAGAACAGCCAGATCCTGGTGTCCCAGCAGGATATCACCCGCCGCCGCCACCGCCAGCTGCTGACCCTCCTGTCAGCCTACACCAGGTCCAACCACACAATAGGAAATGCCACCTCCCAACTTTCACGCCGCTCCCTAGCGATGCAGGTGCAGATGGTCAAATGCTGCCAGGACGTTGCCCGGGCCCGTGAACAGGTGACAACAGCCGTGCAGAGTCTGCAGGCGCCTGGCCATGGCCAAGCAGGTGGGGGGATGATGCCAGCGAGGGCACTTCCAGTCACAGCAGCCTGTCCTTGCCGCTGGTAACGGAATGCCGCCGCAGCACAAGGCCCACTGCTGCATCACGGGCCAATAGTGTCGTGGAGGACGTGGAGAGGCGACTGGGTGCGTCCGGCCGGAGGCGCCAGTAACACTTTGTACTCTACCAGCAGGGCCATGCTGATTACACAAGCACTACCTCTAACCCATCATGGAGCTGTATGAGGGAATACAGTTTGCATGTAATATTTAAAGTAATTGCAGTACCCATTATTGTGAAAAAACAATAAGAATTTATGGTCACAAGTTAATCCGACTCATGTCATTATTATATTTGTCATGCATGAGTGCAGTGTTGTGTGAGGGGAATGTGTGCTCTAGAAACAGTTCATTGTGATTTGGTTGCGGCGCCTGTGTCCTTCAGCAGGATTCTCCCCATGTGCATGATGCACATTTGCAGGTGGGCGGTTGTCCTCTTCCGACTCACTGCCTGAGATGTCCACAGGTATTCTCCGATTGGTAGCAATGCTGTGGAGTATTGCACACACGGCCACGAAGCGGCAGCAGACCTCAGGCTGGTATTTGATGGCCCCACCAGTCTTGTGTAGAATGCGGAAATGGCTCTTTAAAAGCCCAAATGTCCGCTCAATGCAATTTCTAGTACGAATGTGTGCAGCATTGTAACGCCGTTGCTGTGGTGTGGCAGGGTTGAGGAATGGGGGGAGGAGGTACTCACGGAGGCCGTATGCGCTGTCACCTGAATGAAAGAAGCAGAGGGTGAGTGCCTGTCATGTGCAGCTACATGGTCTCGATGTACTGTTTGTTGGCATGTGTACTTACTTAGAAGGTGTCTTTCGCCATAGTCTCCCCTGGCCAGTCGTGTGTGCATGCCGCTGTGCCGGAATATGAAGGAGTCATGCATGCTCCCTGGGTATTGTGCCACTATGTCGGTGATGATTGTCTTAGCGTCACACACCATCTGGATGTTCAGTGAGTGGTAGGACTTGCGGTTGCAGTGCATGTATTCAGTCTCTGCGGGTGGGCAGATGTGGATGTGGGTACAGTCAATACATCCAATTACATGGGGGAATTGCGCTATGTTGTAAAATTGTAGCTTGGTTTGATTCAAGTCCTGTTGGGTGGTTGGAAATTTGATGTAATGGTGTAGCCGGGTCAGCATGGCCTCCAGGAAACTCCTTGGCAGCGGGACATGGTGCTCTGAGAGATCCCCCTTGCAACGGCAACTATCTCCTGGAAGCTTCGGAGGCCAGGAGGTGCAGGCTTCACAAGAACTGGACATGGGTGGGCACTGCATTGATCCTCCTCGTTGGATGCTGTATCAGGGGGTCAAGGTCCCGGATGAGCTTTGTAATCATTGCCCCATTCAGCCGGTACTTTGAGTAGATTTCCTCCTCAGTTTGGCCCAGTAGTGTGATTCGCTGGCGTAAGATTCGCTCCTGGATCCTGCGTCTGTTCCTTGCTGCAGCCTGGAGCCTTCGCCCCCTAACCACCATGTAGAGTCCTGGCATTGTGAATGTCCTCATGCTCCTACTGTGTCTCCTTAAGTGTGTTTGATCAGCCCCGCACCTGTGGCTAGTTGGGTTTGTAAAAAAAAAAAAAAAATTTTTAACTTCATGGTTACCACCTGGTTTGGCTTCTCCTTAATTTGCGCTCGCAAAATGCGATTGCTTGGGTTTTTCGCTATTTGCGAATTTTCATGCATTGGGTTTGCGAATAATTTGCGATTTTGCAAAGAAAATCGCAGATTAGTTGGGAACTCGCTATTTCCGATTCGCTAAGGGCGTTCCACCTTGATTCTGCGATTTTCTTTGCGAAGTCGCAAATTATGTTTTGCGAATTCGCAATTTGATCATGTTTTGTTTCATGAATTGCGATTAATTGAATTGTGATCGCAATAGCTATTTCGTAGCTATTGCGATCGCAATTTGGGTTGATGAATCTGTCTGATAGTTTACAAATTGAAGGTTTCCTCTAAGTAGCATAGACGCACACCATTCTTATATGGCAGCCATTATCGGAACACTGTGCATATAAGCTCTTCTATTTTCATAACAGACCATCTGCTTGCAGTTGAACTCTAGCAGAACATTAGAAAAAGTGATCATGAGACAGCGTCCTCCCAAGCGATTGTAAGACAATACTAAAGGATGAGACCAGGAAGTTTCAAAGATTAGAACTCAAGACGTCAGCTTTCCATATGAAGGCAAAATGACAGAGCTTTTTAACTTTTTCCACATTTACTTCCAAATCTATAACAGTAACACTTTAATTTTCTTAATTTCTTTAGGACTGAAAACAGCTTACTTTAAATTAGAGGTAAACCTAGAAATGTTGGGATGCTGTCTAAACCCACAATACACCCCGTTTTAGACGCAGAAACTATCTAAATAGCTGCTGGCGCCTTCATAGAGCACAGGCACAGGGTTCTGATCACTTGCCAGGAAATGGATGCTGTATGTATTTTTTGTTTGCTGAAGTAAAAATCCAAACAGTGTCTGCACCCCAAACTTGATTTGGGTGTTTTCTCTGCCCAATGGAATCTGGACACCCCCAAGTTTGGGGAAAAGTGCTGAAAACCTGTCTGATGTCTTAGCTCGTTGTTCTTGCCAATCAATCAGCCTGTGGGCAGCCTTGCACCCAGTGGCAGTATCAGATGTTAAAAATATACGGTTGTGGTATGTTTTTATATGACATAGGAATGATATCCATCACCAAAGAAGGATATCCTAAACTATCATTTTATCCAGTTTTAAAATTTCCAAAATGCGTTATACCTAGTGTATTGCATGTGGGCATCTGAAATCAATAGAGAACCCATACATCTGGCACCCCAATACTCAGGAGTATCAAAAGAACAACGCAGGGGCCACTCCTTGGCACGGATAGGTTCCTGTATGAGAGACTTGAAGGTATTACCATGTTTTGGGAAAAAATGCAAAAATTCAGACAAAGATCATGTTTAGCCCTATCAGAGTGATGAAGGTCTGGCATCCAGCAAGAGAAACTGTATGCTGTGCATATGTTAAAAATATATGGTTGTGGTACATTCCCAAAGAGCCTACAACTGACATTTGAGACCAAAAGACACGTAAGCTAAACCAGGTTTTCTCTTGCAATTGCTTTCGAAATTTCCAAAGTGTACTGTACCCAGGTTATTGCCCTTGGGCACCATGAGCTAAAAGAGAACCAATTCATGTCTAATACCCTAATGCTCAGGAGAGCAGAGAAACAAAGTTGGTCGTCATGGTATGGCAGAGATTTGTTCATGTAAAGGGAGACTCGTGGGAATTACTATGTATCGGAAAAATGAATGCTAAAAATCTGACAAAGGTCACATTCAGTGTGATCTATCGGCCACCCAATCAAGGTGTACAATGGCTGGCACCCAGCAATAGAAACATTGGGATGTGTAGATGTTAAAAAGATTCAGTTGTGATATGTTTCCATAGAGTCCAGGGGTTCCCTAAGCCAGCCTTTTGCTTACAGCGACCTTCCACATTTTCAATATACACTGCAACCTGTTTATTGCCAATGGGCCCTTTGAACTCAGAGAAAAAACTGTGCATGCTCGATACCCCTGCACTTGGTAGTCCCAGAAGAACAAAGGCTTGTTAAGCCTTGCCAGAAATATATTCAAGTGCAAGAGAAACTACAGGGAGTTAAAATGCTGTGTAAAACCCATCAAATTCTGACAAACATCATATTTAGAGTAGTCTAACGGAGAGTCAGTCAGGAAGAGGGAGGAATGGTCTGCACCCCAGATCCTTAGGGAATACAAAATAAAAAATGTATAGACTTCATACCTTCCATACAGGCTGAATTTGATACCTGCCATCAGATGCTCAGTGGACCGAAAACATTGATGCTGGCACAATCTTGTGACTGTGCTAATACTATATAATTGATTGTGCAGAATATATTCCCTAGGAAAAAATCACCCCATATTTGGTATTATTGAACTCAAGACATTCGGGGCAAAATTTCATTTGATTGTCTTCTAGGGTTTATGTTAGTCCATATGAACAATGCAACAAAATATTAGCAAATCTGTTAAACAAATTAAACTATCTCCATGTGTTTTAATGTTGCCTTGGGACTGCTTTGGCTGTCTAGCAAGACTAATACTTGTCTCAAAATATCATACTTGTTAGTTATATAGCGAGAGGCTTGTGGTCAGCATGCTTCACTATTGGTTTGAAATTATCATTTACTGTTTGCTTCTGCCTACCAAAAAATACATCATTAAGCAGTGGGTCACCCCACTTTACGCAGTGGTTCTCTTCACTTACAGTAACAGCACAAAGCCGGAAAACATTATTTACATAGATCTAAAAATAGTTCCAATAATCTTCTATTGCCAATCCGTTTTCTTTGTATATTAAACTTTTATATTACATTTTGGCTATTTATTTTGTCTCCACTCTTTTTTTAAAGTGTATGTCATTATAATGTGTGTAAGTGACTTTGTAACATTCATTGTAGCTGCTTGTGATGTGAGTGCTTGGTTTGGGGGTAATTTTCTGTAGTCTCTGCTTAGTAATAAAACAAAATATGATGCAGCTGAAAGGTGAAATGTCACTAGTAAACAGCCACACCGAATATTATTTAAATGTAATTTGTTCATTGTAAGCATTTATTGGCCAGGCTTGGGTGGTAGTTTCTTTTATTTTTGTGCTATATGCTTACAATATATTTTTTTAAATCAACCATCGCAATTGCTTGCCAAGACCAGGCCTATTCACTTTGCCAAGCCTTGTCCAATATTTCTTCAGACTGCAATGTTACACTGATATAGGGTTTTTTCCACCAGTACATAGCACGGAATGTGCCGAACAAAACTCATACAATTCGTATGGGTGCGCAAATAACACAGAAGCACATGTGATTGAACAATCTAATGCTATTTTCTTAAATGCTCCTACTCAGAGATGTGCAAACACCAAAGCAGCAGAAGGGGTAATAAACTCAAATGCAGAAATACAACTCATCATCATTGACAGGTGTTTAAGTAATGGGATAGGAGAAACAGTTAAATATTCCTGGTCAGCAAATTGTTATTTATGTAACTTTTCACGGTTTTGCAATGTCTCACAAGTGACACAATAATAAAATGTGTTTAAATATTCGTGAGTTTATGACTTACCAAGACAAAATGTATTGGCTTTCAGTAGAATAAAGGAGCACTTTAAATATGTACGCAATTTTATTTGGATATAAATGAAAGGAGAACTTCTGCAAACACAAACATTTGGATTCAGCCTTCTGTATTAGTTTAGGAGGAAACAGGGAATTTAATCCCAGATACAAAAAATGATGCAGACCCTCCAACAATTCTACAGAACAGCCAACATTATATATTCCCTAACGCCGATCAAATGTGTCCTGTTACATGCCCAGTATTAAGCCCCCATTTAGAAACACTTTTGAGTGTCATTGGTACCTCTTTGTACAATTATATCATGTATTTACCACTGACATTGACGTCAATGGCTCAGCCAAGTGAAAGGTTATTGGCAGATACAGCACTGAACATGTTCACACTTTGGCCAGCCTATATAAGATCAACCTTTGCTCACTTTTACACATTTCAAGTTTTAAGATGTTTACTGTAGTATAACATATGTATCCCATTTCATAATAACATTAACAATAATATGTTGAACAATTATGAATTAAATGTATGGTATTTATAAAGCATTTTATAAACCAGCTATAATTATAAGTAGGTAGTAGAAGGGAGAAAAGAGACAAGGAGCATATATTGTAGGTACTTAAACATTAATTATTTATAGCAGATATTCTTAAAATATGTTAATACTAATTCTAATAGGAGTAATATGCAACAGTCTGATACCTATACATAGTCAGCTAATGTTCTACAGTGATTATAATGTAGTTCATAATAAATAAAAGCCAAGGAGATATGGCAACTTCTTCAATAAGGGGTGATGTAAGTTATTATTTTGTACATTTGCACAGTCTAATCTGCGGGTGTAATCCATAGCATATTACCAAGCCTGAAAGGAGAATAGATTGAAGTATTTTCAATTGTGTATAATCTGTTGAATGGCAATTGCTAGCAAAATATCTTTTTTTACCTCATATCACCAAAAAGCATCTGCAATGATCAATGAACCACACCGTCAAACTTCCCCCCCTGCGGACGCTGCATTCGCCCAGGTCCTATTACCATACCGGACCATCGCCTTTGCCAGTGACTCGGTGTAATCATTGGAACAAGTGGTGGAATCCCAGAGAACTGCACCAGATTAAAAAGTCAGTCCATATATCTAGAATAGGGCTCTTCACCATACCCTGATGCAGCTGGCAAACCCTGACAGCCACCTTAACCCAGTCTTCCACTCTCGGGGGCAAAGGATCCCTCCATTTCATGCAAATTTCTCTTCTAGCAATTAAAATCAAGTAGAAGAGCAACCTTCTGTGTGACCACCTGAGCAACATGCTTATTGTTTCTTCACCTCCGAGGAGAACAGTCATTGCTTTCAGTACGATCTCCCGACCACAGATACCTTTTAAAGCACTTTCTATTCCACCCCAGTAGTCACTCAACCTGGGGTACTCAACGAAGATATGGACATTGTTAGCTCCTAGACAGCCACACCTTACACACATAGGGGAACAGTGGGGAGCAAACTTTGTTATTTTATATTGCATCCAGTGCAGACGATTGATGGTAAAAAAAAAAGATTCCTCTTCAGGTTAGCTGGTTTAACAGTTGAGTACAGAAAGGAATTAACCCAAACAGTTTTAATATCTCCCTCAAGGAAAGTTCCACTCCAAACCGAATAAGGAGTGCTGGTTTCTTTTCCTCTGCTGCCAGGATCCTCTCATACCACCTTGCAACCTCCTTGCACTTAGCTCTTGTGTCTTGGAGAGAAAGCTCCAACTCATAGTCGCCCAAATTTACTTTTTTGATGCCACAATCAAGGAGGACAGGGGAATAAACTTATATCTGGAGAGGTCATTACCAGTCTTGGTTTTTAGTACTTTCCATGGATACCCTCTGTCCGATGACAGAAGATCTGACCATGTTGTAAATCCTGCCCTCCTAAGTGGAAGACTTAAGCCGTCCTTTAAACAATCCGGAGTTCCGGGGGAGTCCCAAACTGGAGCCAAGTCTGAATAATAGCCAATGCCTCACCTCCTCCTAACCATATTCCATAGATTTAAAGCAGATCGTAATACTTTTAGTCGAACCTTCTTGAAAACCTTGGGGGCACCAAACCTATACAGAAAGCCTTCCACGCTCCACTGCTTCACCATCTCCCCCAAATGTTTTCCCCAAGTAGAGTAATCTGCCTTTACCAATAGCATCATAATGTTTTTAAATTGCAAAGCTGCACAGTTATAGTTAAAATCAGGTAAGGCCAATCCCCCTTTGTTAAGCATGCATTTAAGTTTTTTTCAGGACAAAGTAGCGCATTTATGAGCCCAAATAAAACTCACAACCTTCCCCTGAGTTCTGTCAATACCTTGTTTAGAGAACCCAAGGGGAATGGCATTAAAAAGATAGGTCAATTTAGGAAGTATGACCATTTTTATTAAATTAACACATCCAAAGATTGTCTACGGGAGGATTTTCCATATAGCTACTATGCAGTCAATTTCTTTAGCGACCCTTTGCAGATTGAGCTGTGGGATTTCATCCATTTCAGCCACTATTGTGATGCCCAGATATCTAAAGTTGGGGCTCATTTTCACATCCCAATATGTGATATTTCAGCACATAACCTAGGTTTTAGTAGTATTTACTAAATGACCTGATGGGGAACCAAATTCAGTGTATAGATATTCCACCCTCGGATAGATGTAAGAGGATCAGCCGTATAAATTAATAGATCATGGACATAAAGCGCTACTTTACAACTGTAAGGTGGCAAACTGAAAGGAACTATCGGAGGCATCCAGTCTCAACTGTTGGGCAAGAGGTTCCATATAAATATCAAATATTAGAGGAGAAAGAGGGCAGCCCTGCTGTGTCCCTCCTAGTATATTGAAACTAGGGGTTAATGTGCCATTAAAAAAGATCCTAGCCTGCGCCCCTCCATAGATTGCCTTAAGCATATTGATAAATTTAGGGCCGTATCCCATTGCGCGCATGACCTCCCAAATGAAGAACCAACACACTCGATCAAATGCCTTAACAGCATCCAAAGCTAATATGGCTAAGGGAGCAGACTGTTCGATGGCAAGATCTATTGTGCCTATTAACTGTTGGATCTGCTCCTGTATATATCTCTTTGGAATAAAACCCTTCTGGTCTAAATGAATATGCTGAGGGGAGAGTTTAGCCTATCTGCCTGCTAAAATATTCATAAAAATCTTATACTCCGCATTCAACAGGGAGATTGGTTGATAAGAGTCCGCCCTGGATGGATCTTCGGAAGGTTTCAAGATGTGGACAATTGTAGCCTCCTTCCAGGACTTCAGAACCTGACCACCGTCTCTATAGATCAAATTAAACAGGGTTTCCAAGAATGGTATCAGCTTCTCTATTAGAAGGCTATATACTTCATTGGGTAGGGCATCAGTGCCTGTGGTTTTAACATTCCTACTTTTAGTAATACTTAGACGAATCTCCTCCTTAGTTATAGGAGCGTCAAGTATCTTGCCACTCGTCGATATTAAGCTAGGCAGCTGTAACTTCCTTAACCAGGCTTTGATATGCTATGCGTTGGGAAAAATGCCTTCCTTATATAAAGTAGTGAATAAAGACACTGGACAGGCCTGCATATCGGCAAACTTATCAGAAACATCTACTCTGTCGTTCACAACCAATTGATTAATAGTGTTTCTAGATCTATCTGCCTGGGATTTCCAAGCCAATAGTGCACTGGCCTTTTCACCATATTCAAAGTTCTGCATAGATCTGACATTCCACTGTGCTGTACACTTTTGATCTATATGGACCCTATACTCTTGCCTTGCATTTTCAAGGAGTCTCTGGAATCTTGCCTGTACATCAAAAAACCTCGATCCAGCTCGAAGCAGGTTGCCCTCCAGCGAACCCACTTTTTCTTCTAAAGCTTTTAAGTTTAAATGTTCAGCCTTATTTTGGGAACAGGACTGGCTTTGTAGCTACCCTCTAATATAAGCATTAAAAGCTTCCCATACAACGTCAAGGGAAGTTGATCCGATATTATCTTTTAATGTAAGCCACACAGGCCCACGTTAAAGCCTCCCTCATCTCTGACTCAGTAAAAACAGCTCTCTTTAGAGTCTATCTTGGTCTGGTAGACCTGTAATACCCAACTAAGGAAAGATTAATCACAGCATGATTCGAGATGTGGCCTGACAGGATGTTTATATACGTTATTGCTTCTATAACAGTCCTGCCTGCAAAAAAGTAGTCAAACCTTGAAAAGTGGCCATGCTTCTTACGATGAAAAGTGAAACCCTGACTGGTTCCCATCTTATACCTCCATACATCTAACAGATACAACTCATGCAGCATATTTTTTACATCCACCACACCCCAGGGGTGTAATCATAGCAACCTCTGTTAGACCTATCCTGTACAGGATCCAAAAGAACATTAACATTTCCCCAACTATATCGGGAGCCATTACTTCTATTAGATTCCATTCTGAATTAGATAGGTGGGAGGGATCATCAATATTGGGCCCTTAAAAAACAGCACAGACTAGTTCTGCCCATTCGCAGTCTAACGTATCTATCAACCACCTCCCAGATTTATCGAGTTTAGAGGGTTTGATTACACCGCCTAAACTTTGTTTAGTTAATATGGCAATACCCCTACAATTTGCAGCCTGTTCTGAAACTAGAAAGCAATCTATCCAAGGATAATCTGGAAAAGCAGCTTTCCCTTCTAAGGTGTTTAAGTGGGTCTCCTGGATCAGACATATATGCACTCTACTCGCCTCTAGATATTTCATCACCAGTTTCCGCCTACACTTGCACCTGAGCCCATTAATTTTCCAAGAGAGAACAATTAGCTCATTACCTCCCCTCATCTAAGATATCCAGACTTAGCAATTTTATGAACTGACATAGTGGAGTGGTTAAGAACATTCTGGTGGGGGCGTGGCTCACCAGCGATGCGGTAGGACGTGTGGCAGAGGGGCTCCCGTCGCCTACCGCCTTTTTTTGCCATTAAAGCGGAGCCTGGGTGCCTCCCTTTGCCCTGCCGGGGGCGAAACTTGCCTGCCCCTGTCCGGGCGGTAAGTGGAGCCGCAAAACTTGCCCCTGCAGTGCCGAAGGCGAGCACGGCCGGAGGAAAGCGGCGATCCCGCGGCTGGAGCCGCCATCTTGAACCCGCGCGCCGGGACCCGCTCTACAGTCCCGTGGTGCGCTGCTCCGGGTGAGGCTGCCGGCGACCCTTGGCGAGGTGCGGGGCTCTGGCGACATCGGCGGAGCCTGAGACGCGAGACCTGGAACGAGAGCCGAGCCCCCAGCTGCTGTGACACCGGCGACGCTACCGAGGCCTGTGAGGGAGAGGGAGGACCTGCCGCCATCTTGTGCCCCTCGCGCTAGGCCCTGCACGGCTCTCCCTGCGGGGGGCCCGACAGTTCTGAATCGGGCGCCTTGCTGTGGCCGAAGGCTGTTCGCCCTTACCTGGGCTGCGAGCGATGCTGACATCCTGCCCACGCGGTGCAGAAGTGTGGGACTGGCCGGTGGCAAGCACAGTTCTTGGGATTGGAGCCGCCATTTCGTGGCCCCCGCCCCGCTACCCTGCACTATACAGGCCAGTGAAAGGCCGCTGGAGACCGCCGGCGAGGAGAGGGAGCTCTGACGGCAGTGGTGGGGGCTATGGCGCGGAGCGGGCTGCAGGGTGCTCATTCATTGGCGCACGAACATTGGAGGAGCTGCTGCGGCCTACAAAGGGGTGAGAGATCCCCGTGGCTGATTGGCGCCCTCTGCACCGGGACCTACGCTGCTTTCCCTGCGGTGGGTCAGACCGGGAGAAGGCGCGATTGAGCAGAGGGAAGGTGCGAGGCTTCAGCTGAGACGCGAGTGGAGGCGTGAGTGGAGGCGCAGTGTGAGCCGCATTCCTGGCAGTGGCATTGAGGCAGAGAACAGCTAGTACAGCGGAACAGGACTATTGAAGCGGGGGACCTTGCGTGCACCCTGTGACTGCGAGGCCTGGCACCACCTTGAGGAGTTGCGGTGGGCCAGGTCCGGCCTAGTGTGGTGATCGGCCGGGCCCTCGCGGAGAGGGAGATTTTTCCCTCAGTGGCTGGGATTGCTACGGGCCCCAAGGTGAGGGCTGTGACTTGCTGTGCGTTTCCCCACCATTCTGGCTCCAGGCGTTGGGCCATCGGGGTTCACCTTGGGCGTGAGACTCTGCTCCTCTGTATGCTGTAACCCGGGGGCTTAAGGTGGCCTTCTGCTGAGAACCTAGAGACAGACGTGGAGGAGACTGGCGACGAGACTGGCGTCGGATGCGGGTGAGGCCCTCCTCCTCAGCGGGGTGGAGAGGTGGAGAACGGATGCGGGGCAGAGCTGGACACTAAGGTAAGTGGAGTCGAGCCAGGGAACCGGGCAACGGTGGATAGTGCGGCCCACCATTTTGGGTGCGGGGTCTGCACTGCGAGGCCCTGCATCGGGGGCAACGAACCTTTGTCTGGGGAAAGTGTGAGCAGCCTCTCAGCCCTTGTGTGGACCCCCTGCGCTCTCAGGGCTAATTGGGCTGTGGGGTGCATGACGTGACATGGGATCCGGTTGTGAAGGCCCTGAGTGACTGACTGGAATACTCCGCTCACCCCGCCATTTGGGACCTTCCATGGATGTAGAGGGGTGTCATCAGAGACATCTGGAGCGATGACCTGGAGATATAGTGGCCTGATCTCGGCTGGGGGGTGGGGATGTACTAACTGTTGACTTAGGGGGCCTGAGGAGACTGGGTGACACCGGAGAGACGGCTCCTGGTGAGGCCACAGAGACCCTCTTCAGAGGTGGTGTGGATGGACAGAGCTTGTTTTTGCCCATTAAGTGCCCCAGGGCTAGAGTGCGCAAGAGAAGGAGAGCAATATCATGTGTTAGACCAGGCATCTACTCTGCGTAATCTGAAACAGGGGGTTTAGGAGGGGTAGAGAGGAGAGTTGTGAGCTTGAATTGTCCCTGCTCTACTGTTGGGCTCTGGAGGTTGAGGCTGACTGCGGCAGGGAGCGCCCTCTAATAGTGCAGGGGTGAGGCCCTGAGTTAGTGTGACAGCCTCACATAGGCCCTGGTTTGCAGAGGTGGGGTGCGTCCTCTCGCCCCCGGAGTCTAGGTTGGGTCCGAGTGGGGGAGGAGGGAGATCCCACATGATGAGCCCTGCTGCCTGTTGTGCCCCTAGCCCCCATCGCCCCGGGGTCGTGGGAGTCTTCCGGGTGTTTCACACTGTGAGATAGCCCCTACCCTCATATCGTTGTTGGCCCGAGCCCCTGGTTGTGGACCTGGGAAGCCCCATGCGTTACCTTAAACCCCACGGGTGGCGAGGGTGGCCAGTTTAGACACTACGGAGTGGAGGAGTTGGCGAGAGGGTGAGGATCGTTGCTAGGCTACTTGCCCGAGGAACCGGGCCCTGATCCCCCAGAGCCTACATCTGCAGATCAACTGCCCGGGGTATTAAAGAAGACACCTGCGAACCTCGGCTGGGAGTGGCTGAGCTGATGATGACACGCAACAAGGGGAACAAGACCGATCAGACTGCGGCCCTCAAAGGCAACACGGTGGTGGCAATGTGGGGGAAGACGGGTGAGCCTGTCATGGGCGAGGGCTTGTCTCAGGACACTGGGGACTCCCCACCGGTCACCCAGGCCTTTATGACCTCCTTCGTCATGGCAGAGCTGAAAACGGAAATTGGATCCCTGAGGTCTGAGGTGCATACATGTGTGAAGGAGCTGCGGAAAGAAGTCACGGATCTTGGGGACCGAGTGGACGGACTGGAGAAGACGATGGACACGCGCACGGAGGATCAGGAACTACTATGGCAGCGCCTGGCGGCCCTTGAAGAACAGAATATCGAGCTTCAAGTGAAGCAGGAGGACTTAGAGAACAGAAGCCGTCGAAATAATCTCCGCATCCGAGGGGTTCCACTTGGAGAAGAAGGGGAGGACATTATGGAGTATGTGGCGCAACTCCTTCACGAGGTCTGGGGTGATGAGCACGCCTCCCCGCCCGCTTTGGACCGAGCTCATCGTGTTTCTAGGCCCGCGGGGAGGCCAGGGCTCCTGCCGGACATCCTGACCAGGGTCCACTTCTTTACGGAGAAAGAGGCCATCTGGAAGATAGCGCGTGACAAGCCGGACTTGAGGTACAAGGGGCATAAGATTCAGATATTCCAAGACCTGGTGCCCAACACTTTAAAGAGGAGGCGAGCATTCCGGCCGGTGACCGAAAAATTGCGCAGCCTGGGCATCTCATATCAATGGGGGCATCCGTTTGCGCTTATCTTTCAATGGGAATCCAAGCGCAGAATGACGCGGTCCTACACTGAGGTGGCGCAACTCCTCTGACTGTCGACGTCGCCACCAGCAAGTCCGTCTCGGCCCCGTAGGCAGGAAAGGGTGCCGGCCCGGCAGACCTGGACCACAGTGCAACGGCAGCAACGTACGCCCCCCAGGATTGAACGTTCACCCTCTCAGGCTAAGCAGGACATCATAGCCCACATCCGATCTCTCGAAGGCGATAGGGAGGAGACAGAAGGGCTCCCCTTGACGCCATGATTTGAGGGACAAATACTCATCGCCTCCTGGAGGGGGGGTTGGACACCCATGTCCACGTGATCCCGGGGGGAAGGGATACACTGCGGTTCTCCACACAACACCCCGGCTCCAGGCATGTGTGTTGGGGGGGTAGCGGGTGCCCCCCAGTTGTTAGACCTTTGAGACCGCCACAAACCCCCAACGGGCTGCCCCTAAGGGAGTGACATCCCAGAGAGCATTCAAACCTGCGGGTGTAGGATGCCCTATATAGGGGACAGTGTACTATGGCCCTGTTGGCCGCTGTTGTTGTTTGAAAATGGGTGGCTTTCCTGGCTGCCTTTTATCTCTCTGCTACTTTCCTCCTTTTCTTGTTTCCTGCTGATCTTCTTTCCTTTCCCGTTTTCTTATCACAGGAACGAGTGGGGGGGGGGCCCGAGTAGTGGGAGGGTATGGGACTACGCGGGTGTGTGTCTGCCGTGAGTGTGGAGAATGCTGGGCGACTGCTGAGAGGGCGTGGGCGATCCATGACATGATTACACCATGTCAACAAACTCACCTCACCCTCTGAAGATCTTAACGTTGAACGTAAAGGGCCTTAACTCACCCAACAAGCGAAAACAAGTATGGCACTACCTCCTCCAACAGAACCCGGACATTATATTCCTGCAGGAGACGCATCTCTTGCAAGCAGACACCAAGCGCATGGCGCACCCTAAGTACCCTCTTCAGTTTTGGGCGTCAGCGGACACAAAGACAGCAGGAGTGGCAATATTGTGCAGGGCTGGCATCAGGCGAGGGGGAGACAGGCCCTTTCGGAGTGGGGATGGGCGCTTCCTCAGAGTGAGTGTGGAGGTTGGGAGACGTCGCTACACTTTATGTAATATTTATGCCCCTAATCAGGCGCAAGACCGCTACCTTCAGGACCTTCTCCGGGAACAGGTACCACAAGGAGGCCCTTCCCTCATAATAGGGGGAGATCTGAACTTGGTTTGGAGCCCCGAGGTGGACCGAAGCGAGGATTCCTTCAGTGGCGCGGGAGCAATGTCCTCGGCGCTGCGCAAGCAGATAATGGACCTACGGTTGTGGGATGCATGGCGCTACTACTCTCCTGATCGATGAGAATACTCGTTCTATTCGCATGCGCATCGATCATATTCCCGTATCGACTATTTATTTATTTCCCATGACCTCTCTCGCGATATTCTCGGAGTCACTATGTCTTTCTGATCATGCTCACGTTGAGCTCCTGCAGGACCCGACTGCTTGCCCCGCCTGGGAAAAGAGGTGGTGTCTGCCGCCGGGTATTCTCCGGGATGCGACCGACGTGGAAGAAATTAGAGGGGCTATTACCTCCTACTTTCAATGTAACGACTTGCCGGAGACGCCTTTTCCAGTGGTCTGGGATGCCTTCAAGGCTGCGATACGGGGACACATCACTTCTCTCTCGATTGCGCGAGCGCACGAGGCTCGGGTGCTGGAGGACAAATTGACGGGGGACATCAAGAAAATGGAGTTACAGGATCAGGGCAGTTCCTCCTTGCAGTCGAGACGGAGGCTGGGTAATCTTAGGGGACGGTACAAAAGGGGGTGGTGATGGACGGAGCATCCGAACCAATCAAACACTCACACCCAGTCATAAGATCTGGGTTTAATCCATCACCGTTCTTTAGCCCACTCTGCCACCCCAGTTCAGACATGGCTATATGCAAATCAGTCTGACCCTGTGCCTCATGGGAACAGTCCAGCCCGAACTGCCAAGCCATGCCTTCCCTGGACCGGAAACAAGCTTCCGAGGACCGGTTTCTGGCATTCCAGCCGTCTTCAGCCCTGCTTGCTTGAATCCAGTGGCAAAGTGAGCAAGGGACTCACGTCTGAGCATACCCTGCCACACTTATGGTGGCCAAATGCGGTACAAAAGGGGGTGGTAATGGACGGAGCATCCGAACCGATCAAACATTCACACCCAGTCATAAGAACTGGGTTTAATCCATCACTGTTCTTTAGCCTACTCTGCCACCCCAGTTCTGACATGGCTATATGCAAATCAGTCTGACCCTGTGCCTCATGGGAACAGTCCAGCCCGAACTGCCAAGCCATGCCTTCCCTGGACCGGAAACAAGCTTCCGAGGACCGGTTTCTGGCATTCCAGCCGTCTTCAGCCCGGCTTGCTTGAATCCAGTGGCAAAGTGAGCAAGGGACTCACGTCTGAGCATACCCTGCCACACTTATGGCGGCCAAAAGCGGTACAAAAGGGGGTGGCGATGGACGGAGCATCCAAACCAATCAAACACTCACACCCAGTCATAAGATCTGGGTTTAAGCCATCACCGTTCTTTAGCCCACTCTGCCACCCCAGTTCAGACATGGCTATATGCAAATCAGTCTGACCCTGTGCCTCATGGGAACAGTCCAGCCCGAACTGCCAAGCAATGTCTTCCCTGGAACGGAAACAAGCTTCCGAGGACCGGTTTCTGGCATTCCAGCCGTCTTCAGCCCGGCTTGCTTGAATCCAGTGGCAAAGTGAGCAAGGGACTCACGTCTGAGCATACCCTGCCACACTTATGGTGGCCAAAGCGGTACAAAAGAGGTGATGATGGACGGAGCATCTGAACCAATCAAACATCACACCCAGTCAAAAGATCTGGGTTTGATCCATCCCCGTTCTTTAGCCCACTCTGCCACCCCAGTGGCTTTTGGCCGCCATAAGTGTGGCAGGGTATGCTCAGACGTGAGTCCCTTGCTCACTTTGACACTGGATTCAAGCAAGCCGGGCTGAAGACGGCTGGAATGCCAGAAACCGGTCCTCGGAAGCTTGTTTCCGGTCCAGGGAAGGCATGGCTTGGCAGTTCGGGCTGGACTGTTCCCATGAGGCACAGGGTCAGACTGATTTGCATATAGCCATGTCTGAATAAGATCTGGGTTTAATCCATCACCGTTCTTTAGCCCACTCTGCCACCCCAGTTCAGACATGGCTATATGCAAATCAGTCTGACCCTGTGCCTCATGGGAACAGTCCAGCCCGAACTGCCAAGCCATGCCTTCCCTGGACCGGAAACAAGCTTCCGAGGACCGGTTTCTGGCATTCCAGCCGTCTTCAGCCCTGCTTGCTTGAATCCAGTGGCAAAGTGAGCAAGGGACTCACGTCTGAGCATACCCTGCCACACTTATGGTGGCCAAATGCGGTACAAAAGGGGGTGGTAATGGACGGAGCATCCGAACCGATCAAACATTCACACCCAGTCATAAGAACTGGGTTTAATCCATCACTGTTCTTTAGCCTACTCTGCCACCCCAGTTCTGACATGGCTATATGCAAATCAGTCTGACCCTGTGCCTCATGGGAACAGTCCAGCCCGAACTGCCAAGCCATGCCTTCCCTGGACCGGAAACAAGCTTCCGAGGACCGGTTTCTGGCATTCCAGCCGTCTTCAGCCCGGCTTGCTTGAATCCAGTGGCAAAGTGAGCAAGGGACTCACGTCTGAGCATACCCTGCCACACTTATGGCGGCCAAAAGCGGTACAAAAGGGGGTGGCGATGGACGGAGCATCCAAACCAATCAAACACTCACACCCAGTCATAAGATCTGGGTTTAAGCCATCACCGTTCTTTAGCCCACTCTGCCACCCCAGTTCAGACATGGCTATATGCAAATCAGTCTGACCCTGTGCCTCATGGGAACAGTCCAGCCCGAACTGCCAAGCAATGTCTTCCCTGGAACGGAAACAAGCTTCCGAGGACCGGTTTCTGGCATTCCAGCCGTCTTCAGCCCGGCTTGCTTGAATCCAGTGGCAAAGTGAGCAAGGGACTCACGTCTGAGCATACCCTGCCACACTTATGGTGGCCAAAGCGGTACAAAAGAGGTGATGATGGACGGAGCATCTGAACCAATCAAACATCACACCCAGTCAAAAGATCTGGGTTTGATCCATCCCCATTCTTTAGCCCACTCTGCCACCCCAGTGGCTTTTGGCCGCCATAAGTGTGGCAGGGTATGCTCAGACGTGAGTCCCTTGCTCACTTTGACACTGGATTCAAGCAAGCCGGGCTGAAGACGGCTGGAATGCCAGAAACCGGTCCTCGGAAGCTTGTTTCCGGTCCAGGGAAGGCATGGCTTGGCAGTTCGGGCTGGACTGTTCCCATGAGGCACAGGGTCAGACTGATTTGCATATAGCCATGTCTGAATAAGATCTGGGTTTAATCCATCACCGTTCTTTAGCCCACTCTGCCACCCCAGTTCAGACATGGCTATATGCAAATCAGTCTGACCCTGTGCCTCATGGGAACAGTCCAGCCCGAACTGCCAAGCCATGCCTTCCCTGGACCGGAAACAAGCTTCCGAGGACCGGTTTCTGGCATTCCAGCCGTCTTCAGCCCTGCTTGCTTGAATCCAGTGGCAAAGTGAGCAAGGGACTCACGTCTGAGCATACCCTGCCACACTTATGGTGGCCAAATGCGGTACAAAAGGGGGTGGTAATGGACGGAGCATCCGAACCGATCAAACATTCACACCCAGTCATAAGAACTGGGTTTAATCCATCACTGTTCTTTAGCCCACTCTGCCACCCCAGTTCAGACATGGCTATATGCAAATCAGTCTGAGCCTGTGCCTCATGGGAACAGTCCAGCCCGAACTGCCAAGCCATGCCTTCCCTGGACCGGAAACAAGCTTCCGAGGACCGGTTTCTGGCATTCCAGCCGTCTTCAGCCCGGCTTGCTTGAATCCAGTGGCAAAGTGAGCAAGGGACTCACGTCTGAGCATACCCTGCCACACTTATGGCGGCCAAAAGCGGTACAAAAGGGGGTGGCGATGGACGGAGCATCCAAACCAATCAAACACTCACACCCAGTCATAAGATCTGGGTTTAAGCCATCACCGTTCTTTAGCCCACTCTGCCACCCCAGTTCAGACATGGCTATATGCAAATCAGTCTGACCCTGTGCCTCATGGGAACAGTCCAGCCCGAACTGCCAAGCAATGTCTTCCCTGGAACGGAAACAAGCTTCCGAGGACCGGTTTCTGGCATTCCAGCCGTCTTCAGCCCGGCTTGCTTGAATCCAGTGGCAAAGTGAGCAAGGGACTCACGTCTGAGCATTCCCTGCCACACTTATGGTGGCCAAAGCGGTACAAAAGAGGTGATGATGGACGGAGCATCTGAACCAATCAAACATCACACCCAGTCAAAAGATCTGGGTTTGATCCATCCCCGTTCTTTAGCCCACTCTGCCACCCCAGTGGCTTTTGGCCGCCATAAGTGTGGCAGGGTATGCTCAGACGTGAGTCCCTTGCTCACTTTGACACTGGATTCAAGCAAGCCGGGCTGAAGACGGCTGGAATGCCAGAAACCGGTCCTCGGAAGCTTGTTTCCGGTCCAGGGAAGGCATGGCTTGGCAGTTCGGGCTGGACTGTTCCCATGAGGCACAGGGTCAGACTGATTTGCATATAGCCATGTCTGAATAAGATCTGGGTTTAATCCATCACCGTTCTTTAGCCCACTCTGCCACCCCAGTTCAGACATGGCTATATGCAAATCAGTCTGACCCTGTGCCTCATGGGAACAGTCCAGCCCGAACTGCCAAGCCATGCCTTCCCTGGACCGGAAACAAGCTTCCGAGGACCGGTTTCTGGCATTCCAGCCGTCTTCAGCCCTGCTTGCTTGAATCCAGTGGCAAAGTGAGCAAGGGACTCACGTCTGAGCATACCCTGCCACACTTATGGTGGCCAAATGCGGTACAAAAGGGGGTGGTAATGGACGGAGCATCCGAACCGATCAAACATTCACACCCAGTCATAAGAACTGGGTTTAATCCATCACTGTTCTTTAGCCCACTCTGCCACCCCAGTTCAGACATGGCTATATGCAAATCAGTCTGAGCCTGTGCCTCATGGGAACAGTCCAGCCCGAACTGCCAAGCCATGCCTTCCCTGGACCGGAAACAAGCTTCCGAGGACCGGTTTCTGGCATTCCAGCCGTCTTCAGCCCGGCTTGCTTGAATCCAGTGGCAAAGTGAGCAAGGGACTCACGTCTGAGCATACCCTGCCACACTTATGGCGGCCAAAAGCGGTACAAAAGGGGGTGGCGATGGACGGAGCATCCAAACCAATCAAACACTCACACCCAGTCATAAGATCTGGGTTTAAGCCATCACCGTTCTTTAGCCCACTCTGCCACCCCAGTTCAGACATGGCTATATGCAAATCAGTCTGACCCTGTGCCTCATGGGAACAGTCCAGCCCGAACTGCCAAGCAATGTCTTCCCTGGAACGGAAACAAGCTTCCGAGGACCGGTTTCTGGCATTCCAGCCGTCTTCAGCCCGGCTTGCTTGAATCCAGTGGCAAAGTGAGCAAGGGACTCACGTCTGAGCATACCCTGCCACACTTATGGTGGCCAAAGCGGTACAAAAGAGGTGATGATGGACGGAGCATCTGAACCAATCAAACATCACACCCAGTCAAAAGATCTGGGTTTGATCCATCCCCGTTCTTTAGCCCACTCTGCCACCCCAGTGGCTTTTGGCCGCCATAAGTGTGGCAGGGTATGCTCAGACGTGAGTCCCTTGCTCACTTTGCCACTGGATTCAAGCAAGCCAGGCTGAAGACGGCTGGAATGCCAGAAACCGGTCCTCGGAAGCTTGTTTCCGGTCCAGGGAAGGCATGGCTTGGCAGTTCGGGCTGGACTGTTCCCATGAGGCACAGGGTCAGACTGATTTGCATATAGCCATGTCTGAATAAGATCTGGGTTTAATCCATCACCGTTCTTTAGCCCACATTGCCACCCCAGTTCAGACATGGCTATATGCAAATCAGTCTGACCCTGTGCCTCATGGGAACAGTCCAGCCCGAACTGCCAAGCCATGCCTTCCCTGGACCGGAAACAAGCTTCCGAGGACCGGTTTCTGGCATTCCAGCCGTCTTCAGCCCTGCTTGCTTGAATCCAGTGGCAAAGTGAGCAAGGGACTCACGTCTGAGCATACCCTGCCACACTTATGGCGGCCAAAAGCGGTACAAAAGGGGGTGGCGATGGACGGAGCATCCAAACCAATCAAACACTCACACCCAGTCATAAGATCTGGGTTTAAGCCATCACCGTTCTTTAGCCCACTCTGCCACCCCAGTTCAGACATGGCTATATGCAAATCAGTCTGACCCTGTGCCTCATGGGAACAGTCCAGCCCGAACTGCCAAGCAATGTCTTCCCTGGAACGGAAACAAGCTTCCGAGGACCGGTTTCTGGCATTCCAGCCGTCTTCAGCCCGGCTTGCTTGAATCCAGTGGCAAAGTGAGCAAGGGACTCACGTCTGAGCATACCCTGCCACACTTATGGTGGCCAAAGCGGTACAAAAGAGGTGATGATGGACGGAGCATCTGAACCAATCAAACATCACACCCAGTCAAAAGATCTGGGTTTGATCCATCCCCGTTCTTTAGCCCACTCTGCCACCCCAGTGGCTTTTGGCCGCCATAAGTGTGGCAGGGTATGCTCAGACGTGAGTCCCTTGCTCACTTTGCCACTGGATTCAAGCAAGCCGGGCTGAAGACGGCTGGAATGCCAGAAACCGGTCCTCGGAAGCTTGTTTCCGGTCCAGGGAAGGCATGGCTTGGCAGTTCAGGCTGGACTGTTCCCATGAGGCACAGGGTCAGACTGATTTGCATATAGCCATGTCTGAATAAGATCTGGGTTTAATCCATCACCGTTCTTTAGCCCACTCTGCCACCCCAGTTCAGACATGGCTATATGCAAATCAGTCTGACCCTGTGCCTCATGGGAACAGTCCAGCCCGAACTGCCAAGCCATGCCTTCCCTGGACCGGAAACAAGCTTCCGAGGACCGGTTTCTGGCATTCCAGCCGTCTTCAGCCCTGCTTGCTTGAATCCAGTGGCAAAGTGAGCAAGGGACTCACGTCTGAGCATACCCTGCCACACTTATGGTGGCCAAATGCGGTACAAAAGGGGGTGGTAATGGACGGAGCATCCGAACCGATCAAACATTCACACCAAGTCATAAGAACTGGGTTTAATCCATCACTGTTCTTTAGCCCACTCTGCCACCCCAGTTCAGACATGGCTATATGCAAATCAGTCTGACCCTGTGCCTCATGGGAACAGTCCAGCCCGAACTGCCAAGCCATGCCTTCCCTGGACCGGAAACAAGCTTCCGAGGACCGGTTTCTGGCATTCCAGCCGTCTTCAGCCCGGCTTGCTTGAATCCAGTGGCAAAGTGAGCAAGGGACTCACGTCTGAGCATACCCTGCCACACTTATGGCGGCCAAAAGCGGTACAAAAGGGGGTGGCGATGGACGGAGCATCCAAACCAATCAAACACTCACACCCAGTCATAAGATCTGGGTTTAAGCCATCACCGTTCTTTAGCCCACTCTGCCACCCCAGTTCAGACATGGCTATATGCAAATCAGTCTGACCCTGTGCCTCATGGGAACAGTCCAGCCCGAACTGCCAAGCAATGTCTTCCCTGGAACGGAAACAAGCTTCCGAGGACCGGTTTCTGGCATTCCAGCCGTCTTCAGCCCGGCTTGCTTGAATCCAGTGGCAAAGTGAGCAAGGGACTCACGTCTGAGCATACCCTGCCACACTTATGGCGGCCAAAGCGGTACAAAAGAGGTGATGATGAACGGAGCATCTGAACCAATCAAACATCACACCCAGTCAAAAGATCTGGGTTTGATCCATCCCCGTTCTTTAGCCCACTCTGCCACCCCAGTGGCTTTTGGCCGCCATAAGTGTGGCAGGGTATGCTCAGACGTGAGTCCCTTGCTCACTTTGCCACGGGATTCAAGCAAGCCGGGCTGAAGACGGCTGGAATGCCAGAAACCGGTCCTCGGAAGCTTGTTTCCGGTCCAGGGAAGGCAAGGCTTGGCAGTTCGGGCTGGACTGTTCCCATGAGGCACAGGGTCAGACTGATTTGCATATAGCCATGTCTGAATAAGATCTGGGTTTAATCCATCACCGTTCTTCAGCCCACTCTGCCACCCCAGTTCAGACATGGCTATATGCAAATCAGTCTGACCCTGTGCCTCATGGGAACAGTCCAGCCCGAACTGCCAAGCCATGCCTTCCCTGGACCGGAAACAAGCTTCCGAGGACCGGTTTCTGGCATTCCAGCCGTCTTCAGCCCTGCTTGCTTGAATCCAGTGGCAAAGTGAGCAAGGGACTCATGTCTGAGCATACCCTGCCACACTTATGGCGGCCAAAAGCGGTACAAAAGGGGGTGGCGATGGACGGAGCATCCAAACCAATCAAACACTCACACCCAGTCATAAGATCTGGGTTTAAGCCATCACCGTTCTTTAGCCCACTCTGCCACCCCAGTTCAGACATGGCTATATGCAAATCAGTCTGACCCTGTGCCTCATGGGAACAGTCCAGCCCGAACTGCCAAGCAATGTCTTCCCTGGAACGGAAACAAGCTTCCGAGGACCGGTTTCTGGCATTCCAGCCGTCTTCAGCCCGGCTTGCTTGAATCCAGTGGCAAAGTGAGCAAGGGACTCACGTCTGAGCATACCCTGCCACACTTATGGTGGCCAAAGCGGTACAAAAGAGGTGATGATGGACGGAGCATCTGAACCAATCAAACATCACACCCAGTCAAAAGATCTGGGTTTGATCCATCCCCGTTCTTTAGCCCACTCTGCCACCCCAGTGGCTTTTGGCCGCCATAAGTGTGGCAGGGTATGCTCAGACGTGAGTCCCTTGCTCACTTTGCCACTGGATTCAAGCAAGCCGGGCTGAAGACGGCTGGAATGCCAGAAACCGGTCCTCGGAAGCTTGTGTCCGGTCCAGGGAAGGCATGGCTTGGCAGTTCGGGCTGGACTGTTCCCATGAGGCACAGGGTCAGACTGATTTGCATATAGCCATGTCTGAATAAGATCTGGGTTTAATCCATCACCGTTCTTTAGCCCACTTTGCCACCCCAGTTCAGACATGGCTATATGCAAATCAGTCTGACCCTGTGCCTCATGGGAACAGTCCAGCCCAAACTGCCAAGCCATGCCTTCCCTGGACCGGAAACAAGCTTCCGAGGACCGGTTTCTGGCATTCCAGCCGTCTTCAGCCCTGCTTGCTTGAATCCAGTGGCAAAGTGAGCAAGGGACTCACGTCTGAGCATACCCTGCCACACTTATGGCGGCCAAAAGCGGTACAAAAGGGGGTGGCGATGGACGGAGCATACAAACCAATCAAACACTCACACCCAGTCATAAGATCTGGGTTTAAGCCATCACCGTTCTTTAGCCCACTCTGCCACCCCAGTTCAGACATGGCTATATGCAAATCAGTCTGACCCTGTGCCTCATGGGAACAGTCCAGCCCGAACTGCCAAGCAATGTCTTCCCTGGAACGGAAACAAGCTTCCGAGGACCGGTTTCTGGCATTCCAGCCGTCTTCAGCCCGGCTTGCTTGAATCCAGTGGCAAAGTGAGCAAGGGACTCACGTCTGAGCATACCCTGCCACACTTATGGTGGCCAAAGCGGTACAAAAGAGGTGATGATGGACGGAGCATCTGAACCAATCAAACATCACACCCAGTCAAAAGATCTGGGTTTGATCCATCCCCGTTCTTTAGCCCACTCTGCCACCCCAGTGGCTTTTGGCCGCCATAAGTGTGGCAGGGTATGCTCAGACGTGAGTCCCTTGCTCACTTTGCCACTGGATTCAAGCAAGCCGGGCTGAAGACGGCTGGAATGCCAGAAACCGGTCCTCGGAAGCTTGTTTCCGGTCCAGGGAAGGCATGGCTTGGCAGTTCGGGCTGGACTGTTCCCATGAGGCACAGGGTCAGACTGATTTGCATATAGCCATGTCTGAATAAGATCTGGGTTTAATCCATCACCGTTCTTTAGCCCACTCTGCCACCCCAGTTCAGACATGGCTATATGCAAATCAGTCTGACCCTGTGCCTCATGGGAACAGTCCAGCCCGAACTGCCAAGCCATGCCTTCCCTGGACCGGAAACAAGCTTCCGAGGACCGGTTTCTGGCATTCCAGCCGTCTTCAGCCCTGCTTGCTTGAATCCAGTGGCAAAGTGAGCAAGGGACGCACGTCTGAGCATACCCTGCCACACTTATGGTGGCCAAATGCGGTACAAAAGGGGGTGGTAATGGACGGAGCATCCGAATCGATCAAACATTCACACCCAGTCATAAGAACTGGGTTTAATCCATCACTGTTCTTTAGCCCACTCTGCCACCCCAGTTCAGACATGGCTATATGCAAATCAGTCTGACCCTGTGCCTTACGGGAACAGTCCAGCCCGAACTGCCAAACCATGCCTTCCCTGGACCGGAAACAAGCTTCCGAGGACCGGTTTCTGGCATTCCAGCCGTCTTCAGCCCGGCTTGCTTGAATCCAGTGGCAAAGTGAGCAAGGGACTCACGTCTGAGCATACCCTGCCACACTTATGGCGGCCAAAAGCGGTACAAAAGGGGGTGGCGATGGACGGAGCATCCAAACCAATCAAACACTCACACCCAGTCATAAGATCTGGTTTTAAGCCATCACCGTTCTTTAGCCCACTCTGCCACCCCAGTTCAGACATGGCTATATGCAAATCAGTCTGACCCTGTGCCTCATGGGAACAGTCCAGCCCGAAATGCCAAGCAATGTCTTCCCTGGAACGGAAACAAGCTTCCGAGGACCGGTTTCTGGCATTCCAGCCGTCTTCAGCCAGGCTTGCTTGAATCCAGTGGCAAAGTGAGCAAGGGACTCACGTCTGAGCATACCCTGCCACACTTATGGTGGCCAAAGCGGTACAAAAGAGGTGATGATGGACGGAGCATCTGAACCAATCAAACATCACAACCAGTCAAAAGATCTGGGTTTGATCCATCCCCGTTCTTTAGCCCACTCTGCCACCCCAGTGGCTTTTGGCCGCCATAAGTGTGGCAGGGTATGCTCAGACGTGAGTCCCTTGCTCACTTTGCCACTGGATTCAAGCAAGCCGGGCTGAAGACGGCTGGAATGCCAGAAACCGGTGCTCGGAAGCTTGTTTCCGGTCCAGGGAAGGCATGGCTTGGCAGTTCGGGCTGGACTGTTCCCATGAGGCACAGGGTCAGACTGATTTGCATATAGCCATGTCTGAATAAGATCTGGGTTTAATCCATCACCGTTCTTTAGCCCACTCTGCCACCCCAGTTCAGACATGGCTATATGCAAATCAGTCTGACCCTGTGCCTCATGGGAACAGTCCAGCCCGAACTGCCAAGCCATGCCTTCCCTGGACCGGAAACAAGCTTCCGAGGACCGGTTTCTGGCATTCCAGCCGTCTTCAGCCCTGCTTGCTTGAATCCAGTGGCAAAGTGAGCAAGGGACTCATGTCTGAGCATACCCTGCCACACTTATGGCGGCCAAAAGCGGTAAAAAAGGGGGTGGCGATGGACGGAGCATCCAAACCAATCAAACACTCACACCCAGTCATAAGATCTGGGTTTAAGCCATCACCGTTCTTTAGCCCACTCTGCCACCCCAGTTCAGACATGGCTATATGCAAATCAGTCTGACCCTGTGCCTCATGGGAACAGTCCAGCCCGAACTGCCAAGCAATGTCTTCCCTGGAACGGAAACAAGCTTCCGAGGACCGGTTTCTGGCATTCCAGCCGTCTTCAGCCCGGCTTGCTTGAATCCAGTGGCAAAGTGAGCAAGGGACTCACGTCTGAGCATACCCTGCCACACTTATGGTGGCCAAAGCGGTACAAAAGAGGTGATGATGGACGGAGCATCTGAACCAATCAAACATCACACCCAGTCAAAAGATCTGGGTTTGATCCATCCCCATTCTTTAGCCCACTCTGCCACCCCAGTGGCTTTTGGCCGCCATAAGTGTGGCAGGGTATGCTCAGACGTGAGTCCCTTGCTCACTTTGCCACTGGATTCAAGCAAGCCGGGCTGAAGACGGCTGGAATGCCAGAAACCGGTCCTCGGAAGCTTGTTTCCGGTCCAGGGAAGGCATGGCTTGGCAGTTCGGGCTGGACTGTTCCCATGAGGCACAGGGTCAGACTGATTTGCATATAGCCATGTCTGAATAAGATCTGGGTTTAATCCATCACCGTTCTTTAGCCCACTCTGCCACCCCAGTTCAGACATGGCTATATGCAAATCAGTCTGACCCTGTGCCTCATGGGAACAGTCCAGCCCGAACTGCCAAGCCATGCCTTCCCTGGACCGGAAACAAGCTTCCGAGGACCGGTGTCTGGCATTCCAGCCGTCTTCAGCCCTGCTTGCTTGAATCCAGTGGCAAAGTGAGCAAGGGACTCACGTCTGAGCATACCCTGCCACACTTATGGTGGCCAAATGCGGTACAAAAGGGGGTGGTAATGGACGGAGCATCCGAACCGATCAAACATTCACACCCAGTCATAAGAACTGGGTTTAATCCATCACTGTTCTTTAGCCCACTCTGCCACCCCAGTTCAGACATGGCTATATGCAAATCAGTCTGACCCTGTGCCTCATGGGAACAGTCCAGCCCGAACTGCCAAGCCATGCCTTCCCTGGACCGGAAACAAGCTTCCGAGGACCGGTTTCTGGCATTCCAGCCGTCTTCAGCCCGGCTTGCTTGAATCCAGTGGCAAAGTGAGCAAGGGACTCACGTCTGAGCATACCCTGCCACACTTATGGCGGCCAAAAGCGGTACAAAAGGGGGTGGCGATGGACGGAGCATCCAAACCAATCAAACACTCACACCCAGTCATAAGATCTGGGTTTAAGCCATCACCGTTCTTTAGCCCACTCTGCCACCCCAGTTCAGACATGGCTATATGCAAATCAGTCTGACCCTGTGCCTCATGGGAACAGTCCAGCCCGAACTGCCAAGCCATGCCTTCCCTGGACCGGAAACAAGCTTCCGAGGACCGGTTTCTGGCATTCCAGCCGTCTTCAGCCCGGCTTGCTTGAATCCAGTGGCAAAGTGAGCAAGGGACTCACGTCTGAGCATACCCTGCCACACTTATGGCGGCCAAAAGCGGTACAAAAGGGGGTGGCGATGGACGGAGCATCCAAACCAATCAAACACTCACACCCAGTCATAAGATCTGGGTTTAAGCCATCACCGTTCTTTAGCCCACTCTGCCACCCCAGTTCAGACATGGCTATATGCAAATCAGTCTGACCCTGTGCCTCATGGGAACAGTCCAGCCCGAACTGCCAAGCAATGTCTTCCCTGGAACGGAAACAAGCTTCCGAGGACCGGTTTCTGGCATTCCAGCCGTCTTCAGCCCGGCTTGCTTGAATCCAGTGGCAAAGTGAGCAAGGGACTCACGTCTGAGCATACCCTGCCACACTTATGGTGGCCAAAGCGGTACAAAAGAGGTGATGATGGACGGAGCATCTGAACCAATCAAACATCACACCCAGTCAAAAGATCTGGGTTTGATCCATCCCCGTTCTTTAGCCCACTCTGCCACCCCAGTGGCTTTTGGCCGCCATAAGTGTGGCAGGGTATGCTCAGACGTGAGTCCCTTGCTCACTTTGACACTGGATTCAAGCAAGCCGGGCTGAAGACGGCTGGAATGCCAGAAACCGGTCCTCGGAAGCTTGTTTCCGGTCCAGGGAAGGCATGGCTTGGCAGTTCGGGCTGGACTGTTCCCATGAGGCACAGGGTCAGACTGATTTGCATATAGCCATGTCTGAATAAGATCTGGGTTTAATCCATCACCGTTCTTTAGCCCACTCTGCCACCCCAGTTCAGACATGGCTATATGCAAATCAGTCTGACCCTGTGCCTCATGGGAACAGTCCAGCCCGAACTGCCAAGCCATGCCTTCCCTGGACCGGAAACAAGCTTCCGAGGACCGGTTTCTGGCATTCCAGCCGTCTTCAGCCCTGCTTGCTTGAATCCAGTGGCAAAGTGAGCAAGGGACTCACGTCTGAGCATACCCTGCCACACTTATGGTGGCCAAATGCGGTACAAAAGGGGGTGGTAATGGACGGAGCATCCGAACCGATCAAACATTCACACCCAGTCATAAGAACTGGGTTTAATCCATCACTGTTCTTTAGCCTACTCTGCCACCCCAGTTCTGACATGGCTATATGCAAATCAGTCTGACCCTGTGCCTCATGGGAACAGTCCAGCCCGAACTGCCAAGCCATGCCTTCCCTGGACCGGAAACAAGCTTCCGAGGACCGGTTTCTGGCATTCCAGCCGTCTTCAGCCCGGCTTGCTTGAATCCAGTGGCAAAGTGAGCAAGGGACTCACGTCTGAGCATACCCTGCCACACTTATGGCGGCCAAAAGCGGTACAAAAGGGGGTGGCGATGGACGGAGCATCCAAACCAATCAAACACTCACACCCAGTCATAAGATCTGGGTTTAAGCCATCACCGTTCTTTAGCCCACTCTGCCACCCCAGTTCAGACATGGCTATATGCAAATCAGTCTGACCCTGTGCCTCATGGGAACAGTCCAGCCCGAACTGCCAAGCAATGTCTTCCCTGGAACGGAAACAAGCTTCCGAGGACCGGTTTCTGGCATTCCAGCCGTCTTCAGCCCGGCTTGCTTGAATCCAGTGGCAAAGTGAGCAAGGGACTCACGTCTGAGCATACCCTGCCACACTTATGGTGGCCAAAGCGGTACAAAAGAGGTGATGATGGACGGAGCATCTGAACCAATCAAACATCACACCCAGTCAAAAGATCTGGGTTTGATCCATCCCCGTTCTTTAGCCCACTCTGCCACCCCAGTGGCTTTTGGCCGCCATAAGTGTGGCAGGGTATGCTCAGACGTGAGTCCCTTGCTCACTTTGACACTGGATTCAAGCAAGCCGGGCTGAAGACGGCTGGAATGCCAGAAACCGGTCCTCGGAAGCTTGTTTCCGGTCCAGGGAAGGCATGGCTTGGCAGTTCGGGCTGGACTGTTCCCATGAGGCACAGGGTCAGACTGATTTGCATATAGCCATGTCTGAATAAGATCTGGGTTTAATCCATCACCGTTCTTTAGCCCACTCTGCCACCCCAGTTCAGACATGGCTATATGCAAATCAGTCTGACCCTGTGCCTCATGGGAACAGTCCAGCCCGAACTGCCAAGCCATGCCTTCCCTGGACCGGAAACAAGCTTCCGAGGACCGGTTTCTGGCATTCCAGCCGTCTTCAGCCCTGCTTGCTTGAATCCAGTGGCAAAGTGAGCAAGGGACTCACGTCTGAGCATACCCTGCCACACTTATGGTGGCCAAATGCGGTACAAAAGGGGGTGGTAATGGACGGAGCATCCGAACCGATCAAACATTCACACCCAGTCATAAGAACTGGGTTTAATCCATCACTGTTCTTTAGCCCACTCTGCCACCCCAGTTCAGACATGGCTATATGCAAATCAGTCTGAGCCTGTGCCTCATGGGAACAGTCCAGCCCGAACTGCCAAGCCATGCCTTCCCTGGACCGGAAACAAGCTTCCGAGGACCGGTTTCTGGCATTCCAGCCGTCTTCAGCCCGGCTTGCTTGAATCCAGTGGCAAAGTGAGCAAGGGACTCACGTCTGAGCATACCCTGCCACACTTATGGCGGCCAAAAGCGGTACAAAAGGGGGTGGCGATGGACGGAGCATCCAAACCAATCAAACACTCACACCCAGTCATAAGATATGGGTTTAAGCCATCACCGTTCTTTAGCCCACTCTGCCACCCCAGTTCAGACATGGCTATATGCAAATCAGTCTGACCCTGTGCCTCATGGGAACAGTCCAGCCCGAACTGCCAAGCAATGTCTTCCCTGGAACGGAAACAAGCTTCCGAGGACCGGTTTCTGGCATTCCAGCCGTCTTCAGCCCGGCTTGCTTGAATCCAGTGGCAAAGTGAGCAAGGGACTCACGTCTGAGCATACCCTGCCACACTTATGGTGGCCAAAGCGGTACAAAAGAGGTGATGATGGACGGAGCATCTGAACCAATCAAACATCACACCCAGTCAAAAGATCTGGGTTTGATCCATCCCCGTTCTTTAGCCCACTCTGCCACCCCAGTGGCTTTTGGCCGCCATAAGTGTGGCAGGGTATGCTCAGACGTGAGTCCCTTGCTCACTTTGACACTGGATTCAAGCAAGCCGGGCTGAAGACGGCTGGAATGCCAGAAACTGGTCCTCGGAAGCTTGTTTCCGGTCCAGGGAAGGCATGGCTTGGCAGTTCGGGCTGGACTGTTCCCATGAGGCACAGGGTCAGACTGATTTGCATATAGCCATGTCTGAATAAGATCTGGGTTTAATCCATCACCGTTCTTTAGCCCACTCTGCCACCCCAGTTCAGACATGGCTATATGCAAATCAGTCTGACCCTGTGCCTCATGGGAACAGTCCAGCCCGAACTGCCAAGCCATGCCTTCCCTGGACCGGAAACAAGCTTCCGAGGACCGGTTTCTGGCATTCCAGCCGTCTTCAGCCCTGCTTGCTTGAATCCAGTGGCAAAGTGAGCAAGGGACTCACGTCTGAGCATACCCTGCCACACTTATGGTGGCCAAATGCGGTACAAAAGGGGGTGGTAATGGACGGAGCATCCGAACCGATCAAACATTCACACCCAGTCATAAGAACTGGGTTTAATCCATCACTGTTCTTTAGCCCACTCTGCCACCCCAGTTCAGACATGGCTATATGCAAATCAGTCTGAGCCTGTGCCTCATGGGAACAGTCCAGCCCGAACTGCCAAGCCATGCCTTCCCTGGACCGGAAACAAGCTTCCGAGGACCGGTTTCTGGCATTCCAGCCGTCTTCAGCCCGGCTTGCTTGAATCCAGTGGCAAAGTGAGCAAGGGACTCACGTCTGAGCATACCCTGCCACACTTATGGCGGCCAAAAGCGGTACAAAAGGGGGTGGCGATGGACGGAGCATCCAAACCAATCAAACACTCACACCCAGTCATAAGATCTGGGTTTAAGCCATCACCGTTCTTTAGCCCACTCTGCCACCCCAGTTCAGACATGGCTATATGCAAATCAGTCTGACCCTGTGCCTCATGGGAACAGTCCAGCCCGAACTGCCAAGCAATGTCTTCCCTGGAACGGAAACAAGCTTCCGAGGACCGGTTTCTGGCATTCCAGCCGTCTTCAGCCCGGCTTGCTTGAATCCAGTGGCAAAGTGAGCAAGGGACTCACGTCTGAGCATACCCTGCCACACTTATGGTGGCCAAAGCGGTACAAAAGAGGTGATGATGGACGGAGCATCTGAACCAATCAAACATCACACCCAGTCAAAAGATCTGGGTTTGATCCATCCCCGTTCTTTAGCCCACTCTGCCACCCCAGTGGCTTTTGGCCGCCATAAGTGTGGCAGGGTATGCTCAGACGTGAGTCCCTTGCTCACTTTGCCACTGGATTCAAGCAAGCCAGGCTGAAGACGGCTGGAATGCCAGAAACCGGTCCTCGGAAGCTTGTTTCCGGTCCAGGGAAGGCATGGCTTGGCAGTTCGGGCTGGACTGTTCCCATGAGGCACAGGGTCAGACTGATTTGCATATAGCCATGTCTGAATAAGATCTGGGTTTAATCCATCACCGTTCTTTAGCCCACTCTGCCACCCCAGTTCAGACATGGCTATATGCAAATCAGTCTGACCCTGTGCCTCATGGGAACAGTCCAGCCCGAACTGCCAAGCCATGCCTTCCCTGGACCGGAAACAAGCTTCCGAGGACCGGTTTCTGGCATTCCAGCCGTCTTCAGCCCTGCTTGCTTGAATCCAGTGGCAAAGTGAGCAAGGGACTCACGTCTGAGCATACCCTGCCACACTTATGGTGGCCAAATGCGGTACAAAAGGGGGTGGTAATGGACGGAGCATCCGAACCGATCAAACATTCACACCCAGTCATAAGAACTGGGTTTAATCCATCACTGTTCTTTAGCCCACTCTGCCACCCCAGTTCAGACATGGCTATATGCAAATCAGTCTGAGCCTGTGCCTCATGGGAACAGTCCAGCCCGAACTGCCAAGCCATGCCTTCCCTGGACCGGAAACAAGCTTCCGAGGACCGGTTTCTGGCATTCCAGCCGTCTTCAGCCCGGCTTGCTTGAATCCAGTGGCAAAGTGAGCAAGGGACTCACGTCTGAGCATACCCTGCCACACTTATGGCGGCCAAAAGCGGTACAAAAGGGGGTGGCGATGGACGGAGCATCCAAACCAATCAAACACTCACACCCAGTCATAAGATATGGGTTTAAGCCATCACCGTTCTTTAGCCCACTCTGCCACCCCAGTTCAGACATGGCTATATGCAAATCAGTCTGACCCTGTGCCTCATGGGAACAGTCCAGCCCGAACTGCCAAGCAATGTCTTCCCTGGAACGGAAACAAGCTTCCGAGGACCGGTTTCTGGCATTCCAGCCGTCTTCAGCCCGGCTTGCTTGAATCCAGTGGCAAAGTGAGCAAGGGACTCACGTCTGAGCATACCCTGCCACACTTATGGTGGCCAAAGCGGTACAAAAGAGGTGATGATGGACGGAGCATCTGAACCAATCAAACATCACACCCAGTCAAAAGATCTGGGTTTGATCCATCCCCGTTCTTTAGCCCACTCTGCCACCCCAGTGGCTTTTGGCCGCCATAAGTGTGGCAGGGTATGCTCAGACGTGAGTCCCTTGCTCACTTTGACACTGGATTCAAGCAAGCCGGGCTGAAGACGGCTGGAATGCCAGAAACCGGTCCTCGGAAGCTTGTTTCCGGTCCAGGGAAGGCATGGCTTGGCAGTTCGGGCTGGACTGTTCCCATGAGGCACAGGGTCAGACTGATTTGCATATAGCCATGTCTGAATAAGATCTGGGTTTAATCCATCACCGTTCTTTAGCCCACTCTGCCACCCCAGTTCAGACATGGCTATATGCAAATCAGTCTGACCCTGTGCCTCATGGGAACAGTCCAGCCCGAACTGCCAAGCCATGCCTTCCCTGGACCGGAAACAAGCTTCCGAGGACCGGTTTCTGGCATTCCAGCCGTCTTCAGCCCTGCTTGCTTGAATCCAGTGGCAAAGTGAGCAAGGGACTCACGTCTGAGCATACCCTGCCACACTTATGGTGGCCAAATGCGGTACAAAAGGGGGTGGTAATGGACGGAGCATCCGAACCGATCAAACATTCACACCCAGTCATAAGAACTGGGTTTAATCCATCACTGTTCTTTAGCCCACTCTGCCACCCCAGTTCAGACATGGCTATATGCAAATCAGTCTGAGCCTGTGCCTCATGGGAACAGTCCAGCCCGAACTGCCAAGCCATGCCTTCCCTGGACCGGAAACAAGCTTCCGAGGACCGGTTTCTGGCATTCCAGCCGTCTTCAGCCCGGCTTGCTTGAATCCAGTGGCAAAGTGAGCAAGGGACTCACGTCTGAGCATACCCTGCCACACTTATGGCGGCCAAAAGCGGTACAAAAGGGGGTGGCGATGGACGGAGCATCCAAACCAATCAAACACTCACACCCAGTCATAAGATCTGGGTTTAAGCCATCACCGTTCTTTAGCCCACTCTGCCACCCCAGTTCAGACATGGCTATATGCAAATCAGTCTGACCCTGTGCCTCATGGGAACAGTCCAGCCCGAACTGCCAAGCAATGTCTTCCCTGGAACGGAAACAAGCTTCCGAGGACCGGTTTCTGGCATTCCAGCCGTCTTCAGCCCGGCTTGCTTGAATCCAGTGGCAAAGTGAGCAAGGGACTCACGTCTGAGCATACCCTGCCACACTTATGGTGGCCAAAGCGGTACAAAAGAGGTGATGATGGACGGAGCATCTGAACCAATCAAACATCACACCCAGTCAAAAGATCTGGGTTTGATCCATCCCCGTTCTTTAGCCCACTCTGCCACCCCAGTGGCTTTTGGCCGCCATAAGTGTGGCAGGGTATGCTCAGACGTGAGTCCCTTGCTCACTTTGCCACTGGATTCAAGCAAGCCAGGCTGAAGACGGCTGGAATGCCAGAAACCGGTCCTCGGAAGCTTGTTTCCGGTCCAGGGAAGGCATGGCTTGGCAGTTCGGGCTGGACTGTTCCCATGAGGCACAGGGTCAGACTGATTTGCATATAGCCATGTCTGAATAAGATCTGGGTTTAATCCATCACCGTTCTTTAGCCCACTTTGCCACCCCAGTTCAGACATGGCTATATGCAAATCAGTCTGACCCTGTGCCTCATGGGAACAGTCCAGCCCGAACTGCCAAGCCATGCCTTCCCTGGACCGGAAACAAGCTTCCGAGGACCGGTTTCTGGCATTCCAGCCGTCTTCAGCCCTGCTTGCTTGAATCCAGTGGCAAAGTGAGCAAGGGACTCACGTCTGAGCATACCCTGCCACACTTATGGCGGCCAAAAGCGGTACAAAAGGGGGTGGCGATGGACGGAGCATCCAAACCAATCAAACACTCACACCCAGTCATAAGATCTGGGTTTAAGCCATCACCGTTCTTTAGCCCACTCTGCCACCCCAGTTCAGACATGGCTATATGCAAATCAGTCTGACCCTGTGCCTCATGGGAACAGTCCAGCCCGAACTGCCAAGCAATGTCTTCCCTGGAACGGAAACAAGCTTCCGAGGACCGGTTTCTGGCATTCCAGCCGTCTTCAGCCCGGCTTGCTTGAATCCAGTGGCAAAGTGAGCAAGGGACTCACGTCTGAGCATACCCTGCCACACTTATGGTGGCCAAAGCGGTACAAAAGAGGTGATGATGGACGGAGCATCTGAACCAATCAAACATCACACCCAGTCAAAAGATCTGGGTTTGATCCATCCCCGTTCTTTAGCCCACTCTGCCACCCCAGTGGCTTTTGGCCGCCATAAGTGTGGCAGGGTATGCTCAGACGTGAGTCCCTTGCTCACTTTGCCACTGGATTCAAGCAAGCCGGGCTGAAGACGGCTGGAATGCCAGAAACCGGTCCTCGGAAGCTTGTTTCCGGTCCAGGGAAGGCATGGCTTGGCAGTTCAGGCTGGACTGTTCCCATGAGGCACAGGGTCAGACTGATTTGCATATAGCCATGTCTGAATAAGATCTGGGTTTAATCCATCACCGTTCTTTAGCCCACTCTGCCACCCCAGTTCAGACATGGCTATATGCAAATCAGTCTGACCCTGTGCCTCATGGGAACAGTCCAGCCCGAACTGCCAAGCCATGCCTTCCCTGGACCGGAAACAAGCTTCCGAGGACCGGTTTCTGGCATTCCAGCCGTCTTCAGCCCTGCTTGCTTGAATCCAGTGGCAAAGTGAGCAAGGGACTCACGTCTGAGCATACCCTGCCACACTTATGGTGGCCAAATGCGGTACAAAAGGGGGTGGTAATGGACGGAGCATCCGAACCGATCAAACATTCACACCAAGTCATAAGAACTGGGTTTAATCCATCACTGTTCTTTAGCCCACTCTGCCACCCCAGTTCAGACATGGCTATATGCAAATCAGTCTGACCCTGTGCCTCATGGGAACAGTCCAGCCCGAACTGCCAAGCCATGCCTTCCCTGGACCGGAAACAAGCTTCCGAGGACCGGTTTCTGGCATTCCAGCCGTCTTCAGCCCGGCTTGCTTGAATCCAGTGGCAAAGTGAGCAAGGGACTCACGTCTGAGCATACCCTGCCACACTTATGGCGGCCAAAAGCGGTACAAAAGGGGGTGGCGATGGACGGAGCATCCAAACCAATCAAACACTCACACCCAGTCATAAGATCTGGGTTTAAGCCATCACCGTTCTTTAGCCCACTCTGCCACCCCAGTTCAGACATGGCTATATGCAAATCAGTCTGACCCTGTGCCTCATGGGAACAGTCCAGCCCGAACTGCCAAGCAATGTCTTCCCTGGAACGGAAACAAGCTTCCGAGGACCGGTTTCTGGCATTCCAGCCGTCTTCAGCCCGGCTTGCTTGAATCCAGTGGCAAAGTGAGCAAGGGACTCACGTCTGAGCATACCCTGCCACACTTATGGCGGCCAAAGCGGTACAAAAGAGGTGATGATGAACGGAGCATCTGAACCAATCAAACATCACACCCAGTCAAAAGATCTGGGTTTGATCCATCCCCGTTCTTTAGCCCACTCTGCCACCCCAGTGGCTTTTGGCCGCCATAAGTGTGGCAGGGTATGCTCAGACGTGAGTCCCTTGCTCACTTTGCCACGGGATTCAAGCAAGCCGGGCTGAAGACGGCTGGAATGCCAGAAACCGGTCCTCGGAAGCTTGTTTCCGGTCCAGGGAAGGCAAGGCTTGGCAGTTCGGGCTGGACTGTTCCCATGAGGCACAGGGTCAGACTGATTTGCATATAGCCATGTCTGAATAAGATCTGGGTTTAATCCATCACCGTTCTTCAGCCCACTCTGCCACCCCAGTTCAGACATGGCTATATGCAAATCAGTCTGACCCTGTGCCTCATGGGAACAGTCCAGCCCGAACTGCCAAGCCATGCCTTCCCTGGACCGGAAACAAGCTTCCGAGGACCGGTTTCTGGCATTCCAGCCGTCTTCAGCCCTGCTTGCTTGAATCCAGTGGCAAAGTGAGCAAGGGACTCATGTCTGAGCATACCCTGCCACACTTATGGCGGCCAAAAGCGGTACAAAAGGGGGTGGCGATGGACGGAGCATCCAAACCAATCAAACACTCACACCCAGTCATAAGATCTGGGTTTAAGCCATCACCGTTCTTTAGCCCACTCTGCCACCCCAGTTCAGACATGGCTATATGCAAATCAGTCTGACCCTGTGCCTCATGGGAACAGTCCAGCCCGAACTGCCAAGCAATGTCTTCCCTGGAACGGAAACAAGCTTCCGAGGACCGGTTTCTGGCATTCCAGCCGTCTTCAGCCCGGCTTGCTTGAATCCAGTGGCAAAGTGAGCAAGGGACTCACGTCTGAGCATACCCTGCCACACTTATGGTGGCCAAAGCGGTACAAAAGAGGTGATGATGGACGGAGCATCTGAACCAATCAAACATCACACCCAGTCAAAAGATCTGGGTTTGATCCATCCCCGTTCTTTAGCCCACTCTGCCACCCCAGTGGCTTTTGGCCGCCATAAGTGTGGCAGGGTATGCTCAGACGTGAGTCCCTTGCTCACTTTGCCACTGGATTCAAGCAAGCCGGGCTGAAGACGGCTGGAATGCCAGAAACCGGTCCTCGGAAGCTTGTGTCCGGTCCAGGGAAGGCATGGCTTGGCAGTTCGGGCTGGACTGTTCCCATGAGGCACAGGGTCAGACTGATTTGCATATAGCCATGTCTGAATAAGATCTGGGTTTAATCCATCACCGTTCTTTAGCCCACTTTGCCACCCCAGTTCAGACATGGCTATATGCAAATCAGTCTGACCCTGTGCCTCATGGGAACAGTCCAGCCCAAACTGCCAAGCCATGCCTTCCCTGGACCGGAAACAAGCTTCCGAGGACCGGTTTCTGGCATTCCAGCCGTCTTCAGCCCTGCTTGCTTGAATCCAGTGGCAAAGTGAGCAAGGGACTCACGTCTGAGCATACCCTGCCACACTTATGGCGGCCAAAAGCGGTACAAAAGGGGGTGGCGATGGACGGAGCATACAAACCAATCAAACACTCACACCCAGTCATAAGATCTGGGTTTAAGCCATCACCGTTCTTTAGCCCACTCTGCCACCCCAGTTCAGACATGGCTATATGCAAATCAGTCTGACCCTGTGCCTCATGGGAACAGTCCAGCCCGAACTGCCAAGCAATGTCTTCCCTGGAACGGAAACAAGCTTCCGAGGACCGGTTTCTGGCATTCCAGCCGTCTTCAGCCCGGCTTGCTTGAATCCAGTGGCAAAGTGAGCAAGGGACTCACGTCTGAGCATACCCTGCCACACTTATGGTGGCCAAAGCGGTACAAAAGAGGTGATGATGGACGGAGCATCTGAACCAATCAAACATCACACCCAGTCAAAAGATCTGGGTTTGATCCATCCCCGTTCTTTAGCCCACTCTGCCACCCCAGTGGCTTTTGGCCGCCATAAGTGTGGCAGGGTATGCTCAGACGTGAGTCCCTTGCTCACTTTGCCACTGGATTCAAGCAAGCCGGGCTGAAGACGGCTGGAATGCCAGAAACCGGTCCTCGGAAGCTTGTTTCCGGTCCAGGGAAGGCATGGCTTGGCAGTTCGGGCTGGACTGTTCCCATGAGGCACAGGGTCAGACTGATTTGCATATAGCCATGTCTGAATAAGATCTGGGTTTAATCCATCACCGTTCTTTAGCCCACTCTGCCACCCCAGTTCAGACATGGCTATATGCAAATCAGTCTGACCCTGTGCCTCATGGGAACAGTCCAGCCCGAACTGCCAAGCCATGCCTTCCCTGGACCGGAAACAAGCTTCCGAGGACCGGTTTCTGGCATTCCAGCCGTCTTCAGCCCTGCTTGCTTGAATCCAGTGGCAAAGTGAGCAAGGGACGCACGTCTGAGCATACCCTGCCACACTTATGGTGGCCAAATGCGGTACAAAAGGGGGTGGTAATGGACGGAGCATCCGAATCGATCAAACATTCACACCCAGTCATAAGAACTGGGTTTAATCCATCACTGTTCTTTAGCCCACTCTGCCACCCCAGTTCAGACATGGCTATATGCAAATCAGTCTGACCCTGTGCCTTACGGGAACAGTCCAGCCCGAACTGCCAAACCATGCCTTCCCTGGACCGGAAACAAGCTTCCGAGGACCGGTTTCTGGCATTCCAGCCGTCTTCAGCCCGGCTTGCTTGAATCCAGTGGCAAAGTGAGCAAGGGACTCACGTCTGAGCATACCCTGCCACACTTATGGCGGCCAAAAGCGGTACAAAAGGGGGTGGCGATGGACGGAGCATCCAAACCAATCAAACACTCACACCCAGTCATAAGATCTGGTTTTAAGCCATCACCGTTCTTTAGCCCACTCTGCCACCCCAGTTCAGACATGGCTATATGCAAATCAGTCTGACCCTGTGCCTCATGGGAACAGTCCAGCCCGAAATGCCAAGCAATGTCTTCCCTGGAACGGAAACAAGCTTCCGAGGACCGGTTTCTGGCATTCCAGCCGTCTTCAGCCAGGCTTGCTTGAATCCAGTGGCAAAGTGAGCAAGGGACTCACGTCTGAGCATACCCTGCCACACTTATGGTGGCCAAAGCGGTACAAAAGAGGTGATGATGGACGGAGCATCTGAACCAATCAAACATCACAACCAGTCAAAAGATCTGGGTTTGATCCATCCCCGTTCTTTAGCCCACTCTGCCACCCCAGTGGCTTTTGGCCGCCATAAGTGTGGCAGGGTATGCTCAGACGTGAGTCCCTTGCTCACTTTGCCACTGGATTCAAGCAAGCCGGGCTGAAGACGGCTGGAATGCCAGAAACCGGTGCTCGGAAGCTTGTTTCCGGTCCAGGGAAGGCATGGCTTGGCAGTTCGGGCTGGACTGTTCCCATGAGGCACAGGGTCAGACTGATTTGCATATAGCCATGTCTGAATAAGATCTGGGTTTAATCCATCACCGTTCTTTAGCCCACTCTGCCACCCCAGTTCAGACATGGCTATATGCAAATCAGTCTGACCCTGTGCCTCATGGGAACAGTCCAGCCCGAACTGCCAAGCCATGCCTTCCCTGGACCGGAAACAAGCTTCCGAGGACCGGTTTCTGGCATTCCAGCCGTCTTCAGCCCTGCTTGCTTGAATCCAGTGGCAAAGTGAGCAAGGGACTCATGTCTGAGCATACCCTGCCACACTTATGGCGGCCAAAAGCGGTAAAAAAGGGGGTGGCGATGGACGGAGCATCCAAACCAATCAAACACTCACACCCAGTCATAAGATCTGGGTTTAAGCCATCACCGTTCTTTAGCCCACTCTGCCACCCCAGTTCAGACATGGCTATATGCAAATCAGTCTGACCCTGTGCCTCATGGGAACAGTCCAGCCCGAACTGCCAAGCAATGTCTTCCCTGGAACGGAAACAAGCTTCCGAGGACCGGTTTCTGGCATTCCAGCCGTCTTCAGCCCGGCTTGCTTGAATCCAGTGGCAAAGTGAGCAAGGGACTCACGTCTGAGCATACCCTGCCACACTTATGGTGGCCAAAGCGGTACAAAAGAGGTGATGATGGACGGAGCATCTGAACCAATCAAACATCACACCCAGTCAAAAGATCTGGGTTTGATCCATCCCCATTCTTTAGCCCACTCTGCCACCCCAGTGGCTTTTGGCCGCCATAAGTGTGGCAGGGTATGCTCAGACGTGAGTCCCTTGCTCACTTTGCCACTGGATTCAAGCAAGCCGGGCTGAAGACGGCTGGAATGCCAGAAACCGGTCCTCGGAAGCTTGTTTCCGGTCCAGGGAAGGCATGGCTTGGCAGTTCGGGCTGGACTGTTCCCATGAGGCACAGGGTCAGACTGATTTGCATATAGCCATGTCTGAATAAGATCTGGGTTTAATCCATCACCGTTCTTTAGCCCACTCTGCCACCCCAGTTCAGACATGGCTATATGCAAATCAGTCTGACCCTGTGCCTCATGGGAACAGTCCAGCCCGAACTGCCAAGCCATGCCTTCCCTGGACCGGAAACAAGCTTCCGAGGACCGGTGTCTGGCATTCCAGCCGTCTTCAGCCCTGCTTGCTTGAATCCAGTGGCAAAGTGAGCAAGGGACTCACGTCTGAGCATACCCTGCCACACTTATGGTGGCCAAATGCGGTACAAAAGGGGGTGGTAATGGACGGAGCATCCGAACCGATCAAACATTCACACCCAGTCATAAGAACTGGGTTTAATCCATCACTGTTCTTTAGCCCACTCTGCCACCCCAGTTCAGACATGGCTATATGCAAATCAGTCTGACCCTGTGCCTCATGGGAACAGTCCAGCCCGAACTGCCAAGCCATGCCTTCCCTGGACCGGAAACAAGCTTCCGAGGACCGGTTTCTGGCATTCCAGCCGTCTTCAGCCCGGCTTGCTTGAATCCAGTGGCAAAGTGAGCAAGGGACTCACGTCTGAGCATACCCTGCCACACTTATGGCGGCCAAAAGCGGTACAAAAGGGGGTGGCGATGGACGGAGCATCCAAACCAATCAAACACTCACACCCAGTCATAAGATCTGGGTTTAAGCCATCACCGTTCTTTAGCCCACTCTGCCACCCCAGTTCAGACATGGCTATATGCAAATCAGTCTGACCCTGTGCCTCATGGGAACAGTCCAGCCCGAACTGCCAAGCAATGTCTTCCCTGGAACGGAAACAAGCTTCCGAGGACCGGTTTCTGGCATTCCAGCCGTCTTCAGCCCGGCTTGCTTGAATCCAGTGGCAAAGTGAGCAAGGGACTCACGTCTGAGCATACCCTGCCACACTTATGGTGGCCAAAGCGGTACAAAAGAGGTGATGATGGACGGAGCATCTGAACCAATCAAACATCACAACCAGTCAAAAGATCTGGGTTTGATCCATCCCCGTTCTTTAGCCCACTCTGCCACCCCAGTGGCTTTTGGCCGCCATAAGTGTGGCAGGGTATGCTCAGACGTGAGTCCCTTGCTCACTTTGCCACTGGATTCAAGCAAGCCGGGCTGAAGACGGCTGGAATGCCAGAAACCGGTCCTCGGAAGCTTGTTTCCGGTCCAGAGAAGGCATGGCTTGGCAGTTCGGGCTGGACTGTTCCCATGAGGCACAGGGTCAGACTGATTTGCATATAGCCATGTCTGAATAAGATCTGGGTTTAATCCATCACCATTCTTTAGCCCACTCTGCCACCCCAGTTCAGACATGGCTATATGCAAATCAGTCTGACCCTGTGCCTCATGGGAACAGTCCAGCCCGAACTGCCAAGCCATGCCTTCCCTGGACCGGAAACAAGCTTCCGAGGACCGGTTTCTGGCATTCCAGCCGTCTTCAGCCCTGCTTGCTTGAATCCAGTGGCAAAGTGAGCAAGGGACTCACGTCTGAGCGTACCCTGCCACACTTATGGTGGCCAAATGCGGTACAAAAGGGGGTGGTAATGGACGGAGCATCCAAATCGATCAAACATTCACACCCAGTCATAAGAACTGGGTTTAATCCATCACTGTTCTTTAGCCCACTCTGCCACCCCAGTTCAGACATGGCTATATGCAAATCAGTCTGACCCTGTGCCTCACGGGAACAGTCCAGCCCGAACTGCCAAACCATGCCTTCCCTGGACCGGAAACAAGCTTCCGAGGACCGGTTTCTGGCATTCCAGCCGTCTTCAGCCCGGCTTGCTTGAATCCAGTGGCAAAGTGAGCAAGGGACTCACGTCTGAGCATACCCTGCCACACTTATGGCGGCCAAAAGCGGTACAAAAGGGGGTGGCGATGGACGGAGCATCCAAACCAATCAAACACTCACACCCAGTCATAAGATCTGGTTTTAAGCCATCACCGTTCTTTAGCCCACTCTGCCACCCCAGTTCAGACATGGCTATATGCAAATCAGTCTGACCCTGTGCCTCATGGGAACAGTCCAGCCCGAAATGCCAAGCAATGTCTTCCCTGGAACGGAAACAAGCTTCCGAGGACCGGTTTCTGGCATTCCAGCCGTCTTCAGCCAGGCTTGCTTGAATCCAGTGGCAAAGTGAGCAAGGGACTCACGTCTGAGCATACCCTGCCACACTTATGGTGGCCAAAGCGGTACAAAAGAGGTGATGATGGACGGAGCATCTGAACCAATCAAACATCACAACCAGTCAAAAGATCTGGGTTTGATCCATCCCCGTTCTTTAGCCCACTCTGCCACCCCAGTGGCTTTTGGCCGCCATAAGTGTGGCAGGGTATGCTCAGACGTGAATCCCTTGCTCACTTTGCCACTGGATTCAAGCAAGCCGGGCTGAAGACGGCTGGAATGCCAGAAACCGGTGCTCGGAAGCTTGTTTCCGGTCCAGGGAAGGCATGGCTTGGCAGTTCGGGCTGGACTGTTCCCATGAGGCACAGGGTCAGACTGATTTGCATATAGCCATGTCTGAATAAGATCTGGGTTTAATCCATCACCGTTCTTTAGCCCACTCTGCCACCCCAGTTCAGACATGGCTATATGCAAATCAGTCTGACCCTGTGCCTCATGGGAACAGTCCAGCCCGAACTGCCAAGCCATGCCTTCCCTGGACCGGAAACAAGCTTCCGAGGACCGGTTTCTGGCATTCCAGCCGTCTTCAGCCCTGCTTGCTTGAATCCAGTGGCAAAGTGAGCAAGGGACTCATGTCTGAGCATACCCTGCCACACTTATGGCGGCCAAAAGCGGTAAAAAAGGGGGTGGCGATGGACGGAGCATCCAAACCAATCAAACACTCACACCCAGTCATAAGATCTGGGTTTAAGCCATCACCGTTCTTTAGCCCACTCTGCCACACCAGTTCAGACATGGCTATATGCAAATCAGTCTGACCCTGTGCCTCATGGGAACAGTCCAGCCCGAACTGCCAAGCAATGTCTTCCCTGGAACGGAAACAAGCTTCCGAGGACCGGTTTCTGGCATTCCAGCCGTCTTCAGCCCGGCTTGCTTGAATCCAGTGGCAAAGTGAGCAAGGGACTCACGTCTGAGCATACCCTGCCACACTTATGGTGGCCAAAGCGGTACAAAAGAGGTGATGATGGACGGAGCATCTGAACCAATCAAACATCACACCCAGTCAAAAGATCTGGGTTTGATCCATCCCCGTTCTTTAGCCCACTCTGCCACCCCAGTGGCTTTTGGCCGCCATAAGTGTGGCAGGGTATGCTCAGACGTGAGTCCCTTGCTCACTTTGCCACTGGATTCAAGCAAGCCGGGCTGAAGACGGCTGGAATGCCAGAAACCGGTGCTCGGAAGCTTGTTTCCGGTCCAGGGAAGGCATGGCTTGGCAGTTCGGGCTGGACTGTACCCATGAGGCACAGGGTCAGACTGATTTGCATATAGCCATGTCTGAATAAGATCTGGGTTTAATCCATCACCGTTCTTTAGCCCACTCTGCCACCCCAGTTCAGACATGGCTATATGCAAATCAGTCTGACCCTGTGCCTCATGGGAACAGTCCAGCCCGAACTGCCAAGCCATGCCTTCCCTGGACCGGAAACAAGCTTCCGAGGACCGGTGTCTGGCATTCCAGCCGTCTTCAGCCCTGCTTGCTTGAATCCAGTGGCAAAGTGAGCAAGGGACTCACGTCTGAGCATACCCTGCCACACTTATGGTGGCCAAATGCGGTACAAAAGGGGGTGGTAATGGACGGAGCATCCGAACCGATCAAACATTCACACCCAGTCATAAGAACTGGGTTTAATCCATCACTGTTCTTTAGCCCACTCTGCCACCCCAGTTCAGACATGGCTATATGCAAATCAGTCTGACCCTGTGCCTCATGGGAACAGTCCAGCCCGAACTGCCAAGCCATGCCTTCCCTGGACCGGAAACAAGCTTCCGAGGACCGGTTTCTGGCATTCCAGCCGTCTTCAGCCCGGCTTGCTTGAATCCAGTGGCAAAGTGAGCAAGGGACTCACGTCTGAGCATACCCTGCCACACTTATGGCGGCCAAAAGCGGTACAAAAGGGGGTGGCGATGGACGGAGCATCCAAACCAATCAAACACTCACACCCAGTCATAAGATCTGGGTTTAAGCCATCACCGTTCTTTAGCCCACTCTGCCACCCCAGTTCAGACATGGCTATATGCAAATCAGTATGACCCTGTGCCTCATGGGAACAGTCCAGCCCGAACTGCCAAGCAATGTCTTCCCTGGAACGGAAACAAGCTTCCGAGGACCGGTTTCTGGCATTCCAGCCGTCTTCAGCCCGGCTTGCTTGAATCCAGTGGCAAAGTGAGCAAGGGACTCACGTCTGAGCATACCCTGCCACACTTATGGTGGCCAAAGCGGTACAAAAGAGGTGATGATGGACGGAGCATCTGAACCAATCAAACATCACAACCAGTCAAAAGATCTGGGTTTGATCCATCCCCGTTCTTTAGCCCACTCTGCCACCCCAGTGGCTTTTGGCCGCCATAAGTGTGGCAGGGTATGCTCAGACGTGAGTCCCTTGCTCACTTTGCCACTGGATTCAAGCAAGCCGGGCTGAAGACGGCTGGAATGCCAGAAACCGGTCCTCGGAAGCTTGTTTCCGGTCCAGAGAAGGCATGGCTTGGCAGTTCGGGCTGGACTGTTCCCATGAGGCACAGGGTCAGACTGATTTGCATATAGCCATGTCTGAATAAGATCTGGGTTTAATCCATCACCGTTCTTTAGCCCACTCTGCCACCCCAGTTCAGACATGGCTATATGCAAATCAGTCTGACCCTGTGCCTCATGGGAACAGTCCAGCCCGAACTGCCAAGCCATGCCTTCCCTGGACCGGAAACAACCTTCCGAGGACCGGTTTCTGGCATTCCAGCCGTCTTCAGCCCTGCTTGCTTGAATCCAGTGGCAAAGTGAGCAAGGGACTCACGTCTGAGCATACCCTGCCACACTTATGGTGGCCAAATGCGGTACAAAAGGGGGTGGTAATGGACGGAGCATCCGAACCGATCAAACATTCACACCCAGTCATAAGAACTGGGTTTAATCCATCACTGTTCTTTAGCCCACTCTGCCACCCCAGTTCCGACATGGCTATATGCAAATCAGTCTGACCCTGTGCCTCATGGGAACAGTCCAGCCCGAACTGCCAAGCCATGCCTTCCCTGGACCGGAAACAAGCTTCCGAGGACCGGTTTCTGGCATTCCAGCCGTCTTCAGCCCGGCTTGCTTGAATCCAGTGGCAAAGTGAGCAAGGGACTCACGTCTGAGCATACCCTGCCACACTTATGGTGGCCAAATGCGGTACAAAAGGGGGTGGTAATGGACGGAGCATCCGAACCGATCAAACATTCACACCCAGTCATAAGAACTGGGTTTAATCCATCACTGTTCTTTAGCCCACTCTGCCACCCCAGTTCAGACATGGCTATATGCAAATCAGTCTGACCCTGTGCCTCATGGGAACAGTCCAGCCCGAACTGCCAAGCCATGCCTTCCCTGGACCGGAAACAAGCTTCCGAGGACCGGTTTCTGGCATTCCAGCCGTCTTCAGCCCGGCTTGCTTGAATCCAGTGGCAAAGTGAGCAAGGGACTCACGTCTGAGCATACCCTGCCACACTTATGGTGGCCAAAGCGGTACAAAAGAGGTGATGATGGACGGAGCATCTGAACCAATCAAACATCACACCCAGTCAAAAGATCTGGGTTTGATCCATCCCCGTTCTTTAGCCCACTCTGCCACCCCAGTGGCTTTTGGCCGCCATAAGTGTGGCAGGGTATGCTCAGACGTGAGTCCCTTGCTCACTTTGCCACTGGATTCAAGCAAGCCGGGCTGAAGACGGCTGGAATGCCAGAAACCGGTCCTCGGAAGCTTGTTTCCGGTCCAGGGAAGGCATGGCTTGGCAGTTCGGGCTGGACTGTTCCCATGAGGCACAGGGTCAGACTGATTTGCATATAGCCATGTCTGAATAAGATCTGGGTTTAATCCATCACCGTTCTTTAGCCCACTCTGCCACCCCAGTTCAGACATGGCTATATGCAAATCAGTCTGACCCTGTGCCTCATGGGAACAGTCCAGCCCGAACTGCCAAGCCATGCCTTCCCTGGACCGGAAACAAGCTTCCGAGGACCGGTTTCTGGCATTCCAGCCGTCTTCAGCCCGGCTTGCTTGAATCCAGTGGCAAAGTGAGCAAGGGACTCACGTCTGAGCATACCCTGCCACACTTATGGCAGCCAAAAGCCACTGGGGTGGCAGAGTGGGCTAAAGAACGGGGATGGATCAAACCCAGATCTTTTGACTGGGTTTGATGTTTGATTGGTTCAGATGCTCCGTCCATCATCACCTCTTTTGTACCGCTTTGGCCACCATAAGTGTGGCAGGGTATGCTCAGACGTGAGTCCCTTGCTCACTTTGCCACTGGATTCAAGTAAGCCGGGCTGAAGACGACTGGAATGCCAGAAACCGGTCCTCGGAAGCTTGTTTCCGGTCCAGGGAAGGCATGGCTTGGCAGTTCGGGCTGGACTGTTCCCATGAGGCACAGGGTCAGACTGATTTGCATATAGCCATGTCTGAACTTGGGTGGCAGAGTGGTCTAAAGAACAGTGATGGATTAAACCCAGTTCTTATGACTGGGTTTGAGTGTTTGATCGGTTCGGATGCTCCGTCCATCACCACCCCCTTTTGTACCGCTTTTGGCCGCCATAAATGTGGCAGGGTATGCTCAGACGTGAGTCCCTTGCTCACTTTGCCACTGGATTCAAGCAAGCAGGGCTGAAGACGGCTGGAATGCCAGAAACCGGTCCTCGGAAGCTTGTTTTCGGTCCAGGGAAGGCATGGCTTGGCAGTTCGGGCTGGACTGTTCCCATGAGGCACAGGGTCAGACTGATTTGCATATAGCCATGTCTGAACTTGGGTGGCAGAGTGGTCTAAAGAACAGTGATGGATTAAACCCAGATCTTATGACTGGGTGTGAGTGTCTGATTGGTTCGGATGCTCCGTCCATCACCACCCCCTTTTGTACCGCTTTTGGCCGCCATAAGTGTGGCAGGGTATGCTCAGACGTGAGTCCCTTGCTCACTTTGCCACTGGATTCAAGCAAGCCGGGCTGAAGATGGCTGGAATGCCAGAAACCGGTCCTCGGAAGCTTGTTTCCGGTCCAGGGAAGGCATGGCTTGGCAGTTCGAGCTGGACTGTTCCCATGAGGCACAGGGTCAGACTGATTTGCATATAGCCATGTCTGAACTGGGGTGGCAGAGTGGGCTAAAGAACGGTGATGGATTAAACCCATATCTTATGACTGGATGTGAGTGTTTGATTGGTTCGGATGCTCCGTCCATCACCACCTCCTTTTGTACCGCTAATCTTAGGAGACAGCTCCGGATGTTGCGAACAAATAGAGCGGAGAAATCCCTCTTAACGCTGAAGCAGAGGTATTTTGAGGGAGGGGACAAGGTAAGGAGGATGCTGGCGAGGAGGCTGAGAGTGCACGCCGCTAAAGCACAGATAGCCAATATCCAACTGACAGATGGGAATAGCGTCGTGACGGAGAGGGATAAATGCAGGGCATTTCGGTACTACTATGCGACACTGTATAGGGAGGAGGCACCGCCCCCGGGGCTGGTGGAGGAAGTCCTAGGAAAGTACGAGGGGGAGCTGATACATCCCCACTACGCGAGGGCAATGGAGGAGCGGATAACTCAGGAGGAGATAGCAGCAGCTGTGCGGGAGCTCCCTTTGGGGAAAACCCCGGGGCCGGATGGTCTCCCTTTATCCTATCCTATCTATCGCATGTTTCAAGTGCAGCTTGGGCCCTACCTTCTCCGGCTGTATAACTCCTTCTCGGATGAGGTGGGGCCGTCCCCTGATATGGGTTTGGCGGAAATTGCTTTAATCCTGAAGACTGGGAAAGACCCTACAATGTGTGCGTCGTACCGCCCGATTGCTTTACTAAACACCGACCTCAAAATATACACCAAGTTGCTGGCGAAGCGACTGAACCCACATATGCCGGGTCTGGTAGACCCTGACCAGGTCGGTTTTATTCGCAACCGACAGGGGGCAGACAATGTGCGCAGGGTCGCACACCTCGTGGGGAAGGCACATCACTGGAAGATCACAGCCTGTCTTCTCTCACTAGACGCAGAGAAGGCGTTTGACTGGGTGGACTGGTCCTTCCTGAGAGCGGTGCTACACAAGATGGGGCTTGGTCAGAAGATGATCACTAGGATCATGGCGCCGTATCTGGCGCCACGGGCTAGGATTCGAGTCAATGGGCAGCTCACGGAGCCGTTTGACATTGGCAGGGGAACCGGACAGGGCTGCCCGCTCTTGCCCCTACTATTTGCCCTGGCAATAAAACCTCTAGCAGACATACTTCGCCAGACCCCTGACATCCATGGTATCCCCCTAGGCGGTAGAGACAACAAAGTAGAGCTCTTCGCGGACGATCTGATACTTGCGCTGATGGAACCTCGGGAATCCCTGCCGGCGGTACACTCAGTGCTGTGCCTCTTTGAGCGAGTCTCCGGCCTGAAGATCAATCATAATAAGTCTTGGGCCCTCAACCTCACCATCCCGGAGGCTGAAATACCCCATTTGGAACAGATAGCTCCATACCGGTGGACGGATCAGAGTATTCGATATCTAGGGCTCCAGCTGACTCCCTCGCTCGAAGGGTGGACGCAAGTAAACTGGAAGGACTGCCGGCGATCGGTCCTTGAAGACATGCGAAAACGCTTGTGCCGTCGTGGCTGGGCAGACTCAATGCTCTTAAGATGTCTATCCTCCCCAAAGTCTTATATTTATTTCAGTGTCTTCCCACACCCATACCGCTACACAATATAAGAGGCCTACAGCGCGACCTCACCAACTTCATCTGGGGGGGAAGAGGGCCCGCTTCTCCCAAGCACTCCTCATGGCGCCGCATGACTGGCATGCCCTAACCTTGTGGAGTACTACTGGGCAGTGCACCTCCGCTTTATAGTGGAATGGGGAGTAACTGAAAGCGAGAAAGGGTGGTTGCACATGGATAGAGCAGTGACCGGGCGCACCATCTGGGATCTGGCGTGGAAATCTAGGACTAAGCGCTCTCGGAGCACCTATCTGGCGGTGCCCACGAAGACGCTACTGGAGATCTGGGATAAGATAGCAGTGCGCAGGGATCTTACGACCTTTCCCTCACCACATACCCCAATTAAGGGGAACCCGTGCTTCCCACTGGCCCATCGCACTGGGGCTTTCAACAAGTGGTTACAGGGCAACTGTAGAGTGCTTACGGATCTGTTTGATGGGGGCTCCTTCAAGTCCTTCGCTCACTGTAGAGAGGAGTTTAAGATACCGCTCGGAGCTGGGTTGCAATACGCTCAGCTGAGACATTGGGTGATGGAACATGGTACATATCAGGCGGCCACGCGTGTGTTCACCCCGTTCGAACGGCTGGCTCGCTCTTTTGATGGCTCGAGGGGCCTGATATCCAAAATCTATCAGATCTTGCAGCAACCTCACAAGCTACCATCCCATCCGTATCAGCAACGTTGGCACTCCCTCTCAGGGACGGACATCACCTCGGCGCAGTGGGGCCGTCTGTGGAGGGACATTCCCAAAGTATATCATAGCATTCCACAGCAGGAGAATGCCTATAAAATAATGACTCAGTGGTACTACACGCCCCAGCGTCTGCACAAGATGTTCCCTTCTTCTTCCCCTGAGTGCTGGAGGTGTCAGTCTGCAACTGGAGATTTTATTCACATATGGTGGGCCTGCTCTTCACTGACCCTCTTCTGGAAGGAGGTCCTAAGCCACATCAAGGGGGTGCTAGGGTTCCCTCTGCCTGAAGCCAGTAGCACGCTGCTGTTAGGCATCAAACCTGCTGGTCTGAAGGCGCTGACTCGGAGCGATTGGACACTGGCGCTTCAAATGCTAGGTGCGGCCAAGCAACTCATAGCTTTATACTGGAAAAAGGCGGAGGCGTCGCCAATTTCGACCTGGTTCGTGCGACTATGGCATGTTATAACAATGATTCAGAAAAGGGAGTGGTGATGAACAGAGTGTCTGAATTAAGCAGACCACTATTCCCCAGTCCAAAGATCAGGGCTTGATCCATCACCGTTTTTAGCTCACTGCACCATCCCAGCTCAGAACCTGGCTACATGCAAATTAGTCTGTTCCTGTCCCAGTGCATGATGGGAACAGGGCAAACCAAACTACCAAGCCAATTCTTATACTGGGAAGGAAACAAGCTTCCGGGGACCGGTTTCTGGCATTTCAGCCGTCGTCGGCCCGGCTTGCTTGAATCCTGATGGTGCAATGAGCAAGGGACTCACATCTGAGTATACCCTTCCACGCCTAAGGTGGACAAAATGATTCAGAAAAGGGGGTGGTGATGAACAGAGTGTCTGAATTAAGCAGACCACTCTTACCCAGTCCAAAGATCAGGGCTTGATCCATCACCGTTTTTTAGCTCACTGCACCATCCCAGCTCAGAACCTGGCTACATGCAAATTAGTCTGTTCCTGTCCCAGTGCATGATGGGAACAGGGCAAACCAAACTAGCAAGCCAATTCTTATACTGGGAAGGAAACAAGCTTCCGGGGACCGGTTTCTGGCATTTCAGCCGTCGTCGGCCCGGCTTGCTTGAATCCTGATGGTGCAATGAGCAAGGGACTCACATCTGAGTATACCCTTCCACGCTTATGGTGGACAAAATGATTCAGAAAAGGGGGTGGTGATGAACAGAGTGTCTGAATTAAGCAGACCACTCTTACCCAGTCCAAAGATCAGGGCTTGATCCATCACCGTTTTTTAGCTCACTGCACCATCCCAGCTCAGAACCTGGCTACATGCAAATTAGTCTGTTCCTGTCCCAGTGCATGATGGGAACAGGGCAAACCAAACTACCAAGCCAATTCTTATACTGAGAAGGAAACAAGCTTCCGGGGACCGGTTTCTGTCATTTCAGCCGTCGTCGGCCCGGCTTGCTTGAATCCTGATGGTGCAATGAGCAAGGGACTCACATCTGAGTATACCCTTCCACGCTTATGGTGGACAAAATGATTCAGAAAAGGGGGTGGTGATGAACAGAGTGTCTGAATTAAGCAGACCACTCTTACCCAGTCCAAAGATCAGGGCTTGATCCATCACCGTTTTTTAGCTCACTGCACCATCCCAGCTCAGAACCTGGCTACATGCAAATTAGTCTGTTCCTGTCCCAGTGCATGATGGGAACAGGGCAAACCAAACTACCAAGCCACTTCTTATACTGGGAAGGAAACAAGCTTCCGGGGACCGGTTTCTGGCATTTCAGCCGTCGTCAGCCCGGCTTGCTTGAATCCTGGTGGTGCAATGAGCAAGGGACTCACATCTGAGTATACCCTTCCATGCTTATGGTGGACAAAATGATTCAGAAAATAGGTGACGATGAACAGAGTGTCTGAATTAAGCAGACCACTCTTACCCAGTCCAAAGATCAGGGCTTGATCCATCACAGTTTTTTAGCTCACTGCACCATCCCAGCTCAGAACCTGGCTACATGCAAATTAGTCTGTTCCTGTCCCAGTGCATGATGGGAACAGGGCAAACCAAACTACCAAGCCAATTCTTATACTGGGAAGGAAACAAGCTTCCGGGGACCGGTTTCTGGCATTTCAGCCGTCGTCGGCCCGGCTTGCTTGAATCCTGATGGTGCAATGAGCAAGGGACTCACATCTGAGTATACCCTTCCACGCTTATGGTGGACAAAATGATTCAGAAAAGGGGTGGTGATGAACAGAGTGTCTGAATTACGCAGACCACTCTTACCCAGTCCAAAGATCAGGGCTTGATCCATCACCGTTTTTTAGCTCACTGCACCATCCCAGCTCAGAACCTGGCTACATGCAAATTAGTCTGTTCCTGTCCCAGTGCATGATGGGAACAGGGCAAACCAAACTACCAAGCCAATTCTTATACTGGGAAGGAAACAAGCTTCCGGGGACTGGTTTCTGGCATTTCAGCCGTCGTCGGCCCGGCTTGCTTGAATCCTGATGGTGCAATGAGCAAGGGACTCACATCTGAGTATACCCTTCCACGCTTATGGTGGACAAAATGATTCAGAAAAGGGGGTGGTGATGAACAGAGTGTCTGAATTAAGCAGACCACTCTTACCCAGTCCAAAGATCAGGGCTTGATCCATCACCGTTTTTTAGCTCACTGCACCATCCCAGCTCAGAACCTGGCTACATGCAAATTAGTCTGTTCCTGTCCCAGTGCATGATGGGAACAGGGCAAACCAAACTACCAAGCCAATTCTTATACTGGGAAGGAAACAAGCTTCCGGGGACCGGTTTCTGGCCTTTCAGCCGTCGTCGGCCCGGCTTGCTTGAATCCTGATGGTGCAATGAGCAAGGGACTCACATCTGAGTATACCCTTCCACGCTTATGGTGGACAAAATGATTCAGAAAAGGGGGTGGTGATGAACAGAGTGTCTGAATTAAGCAGACCACTCTTACCCAGTCCAAAGATCAGGGCTTGATCCATCACCGTTTTTTAGCTCACTGCACCATCCCAGCTCAGAACCTGGCTACATGCAAATTAGTCTGTTCCTGTCCCAGTGCATGATGGGAACAGGGCAAACCAAACTAGCAAGCCAATTCTTATACTGGGAAGGAAACAAGCTTCCGGGGACCGGTTTCTGGCATTTCAGCCGTCGTCGGCCCGGCTTGCTTGAATCCTGATGGTGCAATGAGCAAGGGACTCACATCTGAGTATACCCTTCCACGCTTATGGTGGACAAAATGATTCAGAAAAGGGGGTGGTGATGAACAGAGTGTCTGAATTAAGCAGACCACTCTTACCCAGTCCAAAGATCAGGGCTTGATCCATCACCGTTTTTTAGCTCACTGCACCATCCCAGCTCAGAACCTGGCTACATGCAAATTAGTCTGTTCCTGTCCCAGTGCATGATGGGAACAGGGCAAACCAAACTACCAAGCCAATTCTTATACTAGGAAGGAAACAAGCTTCCGGGTACCGGTTTCTGGCATTTCAGCCGTCGTCGGCCCGGCGTGCTTGAATCCTGATGGTGCAATGAGCAAGGGACTCACATCTGAGTATACCCTTCCACGCTTATGGTGGACAAAATGATTCAGAAAAGGGGGTGGTGATGAACAGAGTGTCTGAATTAAGCAGACCACTCTTACCCAGTCCAAAGATCAGGGCTTGATCCATCACTGTTTTTTAGCTCACTGCACCATCCCAGCTCAGAACCTGGCTACATGCAAATTAGTCTGTTCCAGTCCCAGTGCATGATAGGAACAGGGCAAACCAAACTACCAAGCCAATTCTTTTACTGGGAAGGAAACAAGCTTCCGGGGACCGGTTTCTGGCATTTCAGCCGTCGTCGGCCCGGCTTGCCCCTTTTCTGAATCGTTTTTGGCCACTATAGGTGTGGCAGGGTATACTCAGACATGAGTCCCTTGCTCACTGCTCCATCAGGATTCAAGCAAGCCGGCCGACGACGGCTGAAATGCCAGAAACCGGTCCCTGGAAGCTTGTCTCCTTTCTGGTGAAGAATTGGCTTGGTAGTTTGGTCTGCCCTGTTCCCATGATGCACTGGGCCAGGGACAGACTAATTTGCATATAGCCAGGTTCTGAGCTGGGATGGGGCAGTGAGCTAAATAACGGTGATGGATCAAGCCCTGATCTTTGGACTGGGTAAGAGTGGTCTGCTTAATTCAGACACTCTGTTCATTACCACCCCCTTTTCTGAATCGTTTTTGGCCACTATAGGTGTGGCAGGGTATACTCAGACATGAGTCCCTTGCTCACTGCTCCATCAGGATTCAAGCAAGCCGGGCCGACGACGGCTGAAATGCCAGAAACCGGTCCCCGGAAGCTTGTCTCCTTTCTGGTGAAGAATTGGCTTGGTAGTTTGGTCTGCCCTGTTCCCATGATGCACTGGGCCAGGGACAGACTAATTTGCATATAGCCAGGTTCTGAGCTGGGATGGGGCAGTGAGCTAAATAACGGTGATGGATCAAGCCCTGATCTTTGGACTGGGTAAGAGTGGTCTGCTTAATTCAGATACTCTGTTCATCACCACCCCCTGTTCTGAATCGTTTTTGGCCACTATAGGTGTGGCAGGGTATACTCAGACATGAGTCCCTTGCTCATTGCTCCATCAGGATTCAAGCAAGCCGGGCCGACGACGGCTGAAATGCCAGAAACCGGTCCCCGGAAGCTTGTCTCCTTTCTGGTGAAGAATTGGCTTGGTAGTTTGGTCTGCCCTGTTCCCATGATGCACTGGGCCAGGGACAGACTAATTTGCATATAGCCAGGCTCTGAGCTGGGATGGGGCAGTGAGCTAAATAACGGTGATGGATCAAGCCCTGATCTTTGGACTGGGTAAGAGTGGTCTGCTTAATTCAGACACTCTGTTCATCACCACCCCCTTTTCTGAATCGTTTTTGGCCACTATAGGTGTGGCAGGGTATACTCAGACATGAGTCCCTTGCTCACTGCTCCATCAGGATTCAAGCAAGCCGGGCCGATGACGGCTGAAATGCCAGAAACCGGTCCCCGGAAGCTTGTCTCCTTTCTGGTGAAGAATTGGCTTGGTAGTTTGGTCTGCCCTGTTCCCATGATGCACTGGGCCAGGGACAGACTAATTTGCATATAGCCAGGTTCTGAGCTGGGATGGGGCAGTGAGCTAAATAACGGTGATGGATCAAGCCCTGATCTTTGGACTGGGTAAGAGTGGTCTGCTTAATTCAGACACTCTGTTCATCACCACCCCCTATTCTGAATCGTTTTTGGCCACTATAGGTGTGGCAGGGTATACTCAGACATGAGTCCCTTGCTCACTGCTCCATCAGGATTCAAGCAAGCCGGGCCGACGACGGCTGAAATGCCAGAAACCGGTCCCCGGAAGCTTGTCTCCTTTCTGGTGAAGAATTGGCTTGGTAGTTTGGTCTGCCCTGTTCCCATGATGCACTGGGCCAGGGACAGACTAATTTGCATATAGCCAGGTTCTGAGCTGGGATGGGGCAGTGAGCTAAATAACGGTGATGGATCAAGCCCTGATCTTTGGACTGGGTAAGAGTGGTCTGCTTAATTCAGACACTCTGTTCATCACCACCCCCTTTTCTGAATCGTTTTTGGCCACTATAGGTGTGGCAGGGTATATTCAGACATGAGTCCCTTGCTCACTGCTCCATCAGGATTCAAGCAAGCCAGGCCGACGACGGCTGAAATGCCAGAAACCGGTCCCCGGAAGCTTGTCTCCTTTCTGGTGAAGAATTGGCTTGGTAGTTTGGTCTGCCCTGTTCCCATGATGCACTGGGCCAGGGACAGATTAATTTGCATATAGCCAGGTTCTGAGCTGGGATGGGGCAGTGAGCTAAATAACGGTGATGGATCAAGCCCTGATCTTTGGACTGGGTAAGAGTGGTCTGCTTAATTCAGACACTCTGTTCATCACCACCCCCTTTTTTGAATCGTTTTTGGCCACTATAGGTGTGGCAGGGTATACTCAGACATGAGTCCCTTGCTCACTGCTCCATCAGGATTCAAGCAAGCCGGGCCGACGACGGCTGAAATGCCAGAAACCGGTCCCCGGAAGCTTGTCTCCTTTCTGGTGAAGAATTGGCTTGGTAGTTTGGTCTGCCCTGTTCCCATGATGCACTGGGCCAGGGACAGACTAATTTGCATATAGCCAGGTTCTGAGCTGGGATGGGGCAGTGAGCTAAATAACGGTGATGGATCAAGCCCTGATATTTGGACTGGGTAAGAGTGGTCTGCTTAATTCAGACACTCTGTTCATCACCACCCCCTTTTCTGAATCGTTTTTGGCCACTATAGGTGTGGCAGGGTATACTCAGACATGAGTCCCTTGCTCACTGCTCCATCAGGATTCAAGCAAGCCGGGCCGACGACGGCTGAAATGCCAGAAACCGGTCCCCGGAAGCTTGTCTCCTTTCTGGTGAAGAATTGGCTTGGTAGTTTGGTCTGCCCTGTTCCCATGATGCACTGGGCCAGGGACAGACTAATTTGCATATAGCCAGGTTCTGAGCTGGGGTGGGGCAGTGAGCTAAATAACGGTGATGGATCAAGCCCTGATCTTTGGACTGGGTAAGAGTGGTCTGCTTAATTCAGACACTCTGTTCATCACCACCCCCTTTTCTGAATCGTTTTTGGCCACTATAGGTGTGGCAGGGTATACTCAGACATGAGTCCCTTGCTCACTGCTCCATCAGGATTCAAGCAAGCCGGGCCGACGACGGCTGAAATGCCAGAAACCGGTCCCCGGAAGCTTGTCTCCTTTCTGGTGAAGAATTGGCTTGGTAGTTTGGTCTGCCCTGTTCCCATGATGCACTGGGCCAGGGACAGACTAATTTGCATATAGCCAGGTTCTGAGCTGGGATGGGGCAGTGAGCTAAATAACGGTGATGGATTAAGCCCTGATCTTTGGACTGGGTAAGAGTGGTCTGCTTAATTCAGACACTCTGTTCATCACCACCCCCTTTTCTGAATCGTTTTTGGCCACTATAGGTGTGGCAGGGTATATTCAGACATGAGTCCCTTGCTCACTGCTCCATCAGGATTCAAGCAAGCCAGGCCGACGACGGCTGAAATGCCAGAAACCGGTCCCCGGAAGCTTGTCTCCTTTCTGGTGAAGAATTGGCTTGGTAGTTTGGTCTGCCCTGTTCCCATGATGCACTGGGCCAGGGACAGACTAATTTGCATATAGCCAGGTTCTGAGCTGGGATGGGGCAGTGAGATAAATAACGGTGATGGATCAAGCCCTGATATTTGGACTGGGTAAGAGTGGTCTGCTTAATTCAGACACTCTGTTAATCACCACCCCCTTTTCTGAATCGTTTTTGGCCACTATAGGTGTGGCAGGGTATACTCAGACATGAGTCCCTTGCTCACTGCTCCATCAGGATTCAAGCAAGCCGGGCCGACGACGGCTGAAATGCCAGAAACCGGTCCCCGGAAGCTTGTCTCCTTTCTGGTGAAGAATTGGCTTGGTAGTTTGGTCTGCCCTGTTCCCATGATGCACTGGGCCAGGGACAGACTAATTTGCATATAGCCAGGTTCTGAGCTGGGATGGGGCAGTGAGCTAAATAACGGTGATGGATAAAGCCCTGATCTTTGGACTGGGTAAGAGTGGTCTGCTTAATTCAGACACTCTGTTCATCACCACCCCCTTTTCTGAATTTTATAACAATGGAACTTTTCACAGCTATACACTGCAGGCACGCTACACGCGCTTTAAGGCGGTATGGCAACCCCTGGTGAAATATTTATGTGCAGTAGAACACGCGCGGCACATGCCTCTCAGGCTTCGGGCTCTACGGCTTGTAGAAGACGCTATAGCCCCTACAGAACCGAATAGGCTGATGGCATAAGAGCTATGGTACAAGAAGCTTAGACCACTGTAGGCGCTGCATTATGACCTGGTGCAGGGTGCGCTGCTCCCCTCTTTCCTCCCTCCGCTGACATGCCCAGCGCTGGCTCTCGCTGGTTTTCTTGTTTCCTTTCTTTACTTATTCCTGCTATCTACTCTGACCTGCTGTCCTTCTCTTCGATACTCTGTTAGAAGTTCGGACCATTGTGGTTGATTTGTTCTACTCTTCTTGGTTTATTGGATGTACTCGACCCTAGGGTTGAGATATTACATGCAATGACTGTCCAGCGTGCATTTGGGATCATACAACGTGGCCGGCCCTGTGGGGTTGTAGGTGAAACACTGTGTACAATAGTGTTGAATGGGAGACTTCTAACTGTTATTTATTACACTAAATGATGACGCGGCCGGCCAGAGTGTGTTGTAGGCTTAACGCTATGTAACAGTCCATTTGCTGCTTGCTCCCTGTTTTGGGGTGAAATAAAAACAGATTTGACAACAAAGAACATTCAGGTAAGATAGAAGAAACTTTTTTTTAATTTGTTTATTTTTCCCCATTGCTCCCCACCTCGTGACCATCAACCTAACCTCCCTTTCACCCAGCCCCTGTGCCCTCCCCCCTCCCCTGGAGAACCCCCAACCAAATAGGCATTAAGCCTAGTGGTCTTCGTCATTGGTAAGAAATGAAACACAATATGTGTGGCCTCCTCTCTCCTTATACCTATGCCTCCCTATTTACTAGCTCCCTTCCTAATTCCTCAATCAACATATCTACATTCTCGACTGAGCGATGAATATACTTGTGGTTATTCCACATTGCCCAAAGTGAAGCCGGGAACTTTAGCTGGGCTGTGGCACCAAGTTTGTTCAATTCCTCCATCCTTTTCCCCATCTCCCACTGCTTTAAAGCGGGGGCTTCTGATCTAATAAAAAACGAATAAGAGCCAACAGAGAGAGAGCCTTCTTTTAGAGCTGAAGACAGAATAGCCTCCTTAGTGGTGTACGTGAGGAAGTTGATTAAAATTCTCCTTGGCTTCTGTCATCCAAGGTTCCTCTTATAGGGGTCCCGGTGTACCAGCTGGATTTCAGAGGAGAGATTGATATCTGGATTATTCTTCAAAACTGTGTCTTGCAGCAATGAAATCACAAAAGCCTTAATATCTGAGCCTTCCACGTTCTCAGGGACACTAATAAGTCTAAGATTATTCTTACTTGAATGATTTATAAGACATTCTAGGTTCTCTTTCATCTCCCTATTTTGGCGACTTAACAGACTCACCTCTGCAGAAGTCATGTCTATAGCCTGCTTAATTATGGGGATCTCTTTATCCAGGGTATCGGTCGTCGCAGATACTTCGAGTTTCTGAGCTAAAACAGCACAGGAAGCTTGTATTGCGACCTGATTCTGCTCAGAGATCGAAAACCTGCTCTTCATCTATTCCTTGAAGGACAGAAGGATGTCCACCACTGATTCTGAGCCTGCCTGAGGGGGATGGGTGACAGCTGGAACTGACTGTGAGGACTCCTCCTGTCCATCATGGTTATCCTCCTCGCGTACCTCCAAGGGCTGAAACCTATTCGATGTAGAGATAGGAGTTGAAGTTGCAGCTCGTGAGCCCTTTCTGTTAGCTGGTCTGGGGTCTGGGTCACCAGAAGGGAAGAGCTAGGGGAAGTCATTATATTGGACCCCTGAATTGGGCCAACCATTGACTCCATTCAGGTAGAGTTAAAATCTCCAGCAGTTCCTTCTAGGGCAGCAACCGGGTACGCAAGAACCTTATTGAAAGATTTCAAGGAGGGAGTAAACTTTACTTTAGCTTGAACAGCCTTCTTCCCTCTACCCCTACTCCTGGAGCTCGTACCAGCCATTACAGATGTTACTTTCTCCACCTTCCCTCTGGGTCCCTTCTCCTTTCTCAGATGATCTGGTGATTTAATTCGGCCCTTAGTCATGATATTTGTACCTATCACAGGTTGGATAAGGGACGAAGCTGCTTACCCTGGAAAAGGTGTAATAAAACCCTCGCTAGTGCGGAGGGTATATCTGCACACTTTCCCAGTAGGTCGAGTGGGTCTGCTCTGCATGTTCTTACCCTTCTCCATAGATTGGAAGGCGGACCCCCCTCTTGCTTCGTTAAGTCCCTCTACAATCCCACTCATAAGGCCCCAGTGGGGGAGTGTTGGAAGAATTGCCCTTATTTTAATAGGGAAGGGGTGAATAAGCAAAGTCTGGGCCAAAATGTTGCTGTAGGTCCCCCCCATCCACAAATGGGAAGACCTTACCGCATTCTGCCTTCGGACTTGCCTTTCCTGCAATGGGCTCAGCTGAAGGCAGCCTCCCACAGTGAGATGGGTAAAAAGGAGGCATCTCGGCACAGGGGCGTAACACAGGCCCCCGCAGCCCCTGCGGTGCGGGTGGGCCTCAAGCTCTAGGGGGCCCCATCAGCACAGCACTCTGGCTGCAGGGCTCCTGATTGAGTCCGAAGGGAGGCCCCCGAGCTGCCTTGCAGGGAGGCCCCCTCAAGGTTCGTTGCGCCAGTGTCTCGGCAAGTGCCGGCTCTCCCACCGCCGACCCGGATCGAGAAAGCAGCCCCACTGTGATGGCACAGCTCCTGAGCCGCGCCCTCCCAGCGGGAGACCTGTGGTCAAGCCGAGATGCTGCCCGGCTCCAGCACCATGGAAAGCGCATCTGCCTCCTCACAAAGCTGAGAGCTGGAGACAAACAATGAGCAGAAAAAGCATTGAAGAGGCCTCAATAATGAGCGGTAAGTAAAGAGTCACCACCAAGCTCCAGACTATCCAGAATGCAGCTGCACGTCTGCTCTCGGGGACACCCAAGTTCTCTTCCATAGCAAACACTATCAGGAAATATCATTGGCTGACTATCTGCAACCGAATTAAATTCAAATCTTTGTGCATCGTATATAAAACATTGAATGATTCAGGCCCTCAGTATTTTAAGGACCAGTTTAGACCTTATAAACCAGCCAGACAACTTCGATCGGCCAATCTAAACCTACTAGTCACTCCACGATCAAAAACAGTCTCTTGGGGGGACCGGCGCTTTTCGGTTGCCGCATCCAAGCTATGGAATTCTTTACCTCAGCACATTAGGACGTGCTCCTCCTTGCTACAATTCCGTATGGGACTGAAGACGTGGCTTTTCGATCAATAACTAGTTAGCACTCGGCCGAGCCATCGGGAGGATTTAGGGAACATTCCAGCGCCGAGACGCCTATGGGTATTCGCTGCGCTTAATAAATGGCAAAAATAAATAAATAAATAAAGACAGAGAGGGGGGAGATGGGGAAGAGGGATCCCCTCTCAGGAAATCATGGCACAGACATAAGACCAGCAGCTGCTTAGCTGGCGGCCGCCATGTTCCCCCACCACAAAATATCGATTGTATTAATATTCAGGGAAACATCTTTGAAATCATCTAAAGATTACCTAAAATGTTTACAAAATTAAGGGTGTATTAGAATGAAAAAAAGAGTTAATTTGATTGCAAACTGCTTGCCAGAGGTAACATAGTCTGTAGTCTTTATAAGAAGGAAATACATTCTTTAAAGGAAAACGGATTTTAAAGTTAGAGAAAGAAATTAGTTATACAATTAAAACTTGGCAATAACAGTCAGCTAGCTTCCATCGTATGGTCTGGGAATGTCCCATGCTACATGACAGATGGGATAGGGTGGTCATGCACCTGCGATCTGCTCTGGGTAAGACAGTCACACTGACGCCACGGCTGGGTTTGTTAAACATATGGGACGCTACGGACCTTACGGAGACGGAACAACAGTTTGCTACGCTAGGATTCACCTTATTTAAGAGAGAATTAGCTAGGGGGAGGGGTAGTGCCAGACTGCCGGGGGTTGCAACATGGAGTAGGGAAATGGATAAATGTATGGTGGCCGAGAAAGAAGTCTTTATCTCACGTGGATGTCCAAAGAAATGGGATAAGAAATGGGCCAAATGGAGTATGTACAGAGGTGAAATATGTGTGTCCTCCTTGGTGGACCTAGATATGCGAAGGGTTAGAGACAGAGAGCAAGAATTGTAATGAATACGTTTATTGTTTATATTGGTCAATGTAAGAGGCATTATGATTGGTAATGTGAAATGATTGTATCAAAGTCTAAGGTCTGTCACTATTACAAAGTTCAAATAAAAACATTTTTTAAAAAAAACATGGCAATAAAAACTCTTATTTTGACACTGCAAATATCGCTCTGTGCTTCTAAACCTACATCACTCCATGAATAAAAGGATATATGCCAGAGCATCACAATAGAATTTAAATATTAATAAAATAAATTTCTAGTCATTCAGAGGTTGGAACGGATCCCAGGTTTATCATTTAACATCCACTAGGTTGAAGGTAGAAAAAGAATTAAGGCTCTTGCAGCGTTCCACATTAAGAAATTGTAAACAAAATGAAAGGCGCCCATAAGAAAAGCATGCACATTGCAGGAAAATCGCTGATGGCACAGAGAAAAGATGTGTTAGGGTTTCAGAACCAAAGGATTCTAGGCACAGTTTCCTGAAACTCATATTTCCTAATTTTAATGCGCTGAATAGAGTCTCAGCGCTACAACTTCTGATTATGGCCCTGATCATTAAAAAACCTCAGTGAGAAGCAACCAATCTTCAGTTGATCCCAAGCCATACTCCATCACCTTTACACCCTTAGCTCTGTTTTGGCTGTACACTATAGACTCATCAAGTTTATCAAAGTCTACTTAATATAGCTTAATAGCCTGCCACAATGGGCAATATCAGCCACTAAAGGCTCGCTCCAGCGTTGTAGGCCCGAGCTAAATGTCAGGACCTTTAACAAGGGAGTGGGCCTTAAATGGCCGGTATAGCCCAGCTATTACCGGCTATAAATCTATTAGAACATTCCACCCCATGAGGGCAGAATGTTCTAATTAAAAAACACAAAGCCTCTCGGAGCCAGATGGGGTTGAAATCCCCCTTGGGCTCCAAAGCCTTTGTTTCACAGCAGTTGTTGTGAATGTTCCACATCTAACAGCACAGGGTCACAGCTGTTAGTTGTTGTACATTCACAACAAGAGCTGTGAAAGAGGACTGAAGTCAGCCCCCGGTTCTTCCCAGATTGGCTGAACTGCTTTTTGCATTTCAGCCAACTCAGGGAGACCCAGAAGCTGAGCAATATTCCCCCTCCCGCCTTCTGAAGCCCTAATGACACTGAGCTACAAGAGGAGAGAAATTTGAAGACTGCATGTGTCCTCCTGCATGGCCTCTGCCTTTTGCTTTTCTCTGCTTGAATAATATATGTTCAATAGGCAGATGCTGTGTATTAGGACATTGAAATATTGAGAGCAGCAGGCACATACCAGTCCATCTAGGCTGCTTCTGCTCCATTGTCTTCAGTGGAGCTCTCAACATTCCAATGTTCTAACTCTACTTAAACCAGATGCTGCATTCTCATTGTCACATTCACATTTTGTCCAGGGCCTGTACTGTTACACTTGGCTGCTGCTGTACAATGGCACACTTACTCAGGCTACACTGAGTCAAATTTTGCTCAGAGTGACATTGACAGACTTGGCTCAGCTGATGCACTGGCACATTTCCTCAGGCAATGCATTGTCACAATGTTTGCATCATATATCGTGTAAATCACTACCACTTCTAGGCTACAAACTTTCACACTTTTCTCAGACAATACAGAGAATACACAGTAATAGTAGGTTCAGAGATAAAAGTCACGTTGGCTTGCACTATGGACCATTGAACGATGCTGAGAATTTACAGTGACACAGTTATCTTTCATTGTTACTTTTTGCTCAGGCTAAACACTGTCAGATTTAAAGGAGGCAATGCACAAAACTGAATTACACTGCAATACACTTTACATAAAAAATAAACGGTGGCACTTTACCCTGGCTAGAACAGTTCAACCTTTGCCAGGATGAACTCCATCACATTTACCTTAGACTATAGACTTTCACATAGATCAATCTATGCAATACCAGTGGGCAAAGACACAGTATAGATCAACAAGCATTTGCAATGCAATAGGTCTCGAATTTTGGAGAGTTAGAGCTATTGGTGTTGTAAATTATGTCTTTTACTTATGTATTTTGGTTGGGGGTGTAGGGGACGTATGTCCGTATAAAAATGATGTGCAGAGAGGCCACCAAATTAGAGGTATGTAAAAAAAAGTGGGCGATTGGGGGCAAGGGTATCATTTATCACTTGTGTGCCCCAAGGAGTGTTTCAGTAACAATAAATGTCAAATTTGACAATAGTGTACAGCTGCTTCTAAGCAAATATATATTTTGAGAGAACAGAGGCCTAATGATATCAAGCTATTATATAATATCACACAACTTGCTTAGGTGGGTAGCCAGTAGGGGCGGCCTGCGCTGGTAAGCGCAGTGGGGCGGTGTCGGGGTGGGGTGGTGAAGTCGACATACGACGTGATAGTGCAAATTAATTAATTAAATAAATGAGAAACACTTACCTTGCGCTTGCCGCATCGCTGAGTGAAAGGTAATTGGTTTTATTTATTTAATATTTTCACTATCCCGACATATATTAACTTCCACACCCCCATCCCACCGCACCAGACACCGCGCTTACCTGCACGGGCCGCCACTGGTAGGTGCGATTGAAACATGGCTTTTGGGTCTGCAGCTTACAACTTAACCACTAGACAGCACCTCCTGCAGAGAGCAGCTAAGCTTCAAAGGGTCATTTCTACAAACCAAGCACGCTGGTGTCTACTTAATCGCCTACATATATGTGAGCAAAATACTGGTGTGGACTATTACGCCACATAAACTCCTCGACGGTCTGTATATGGGCGCAACCTGGCAATTTACACCTGAATATAGATTGTTCTGCATGCAATGTGAAGGGCGCAGGTTTGATTGGGAAGTGTCTAACACTGCTCCTCATCTCAAGCAATCAGCGCCCACTGTGTAATAGAGACATCTGTTAATTACATTTGTGCAAAGCGGGCAGTTGTAGGGTGGAAACAAACTTTACCCAACACCATGGATCTTCTTATATGACCCTAGAATGACATATGATTGGAACAACCCCACAAGTACTTTTAACTGGCATTTGCATGGAGACTACACACACAAGGCTACTTCATTTGAAAATATAAGCTACCTTCCACACAGTAATTAGGAGTGGGTGGTGTAAGGGGTTGTGGTTTAAAAACTTATGAAAGTCCCTTACAGGCCAAACAGTTTTTAATGTGGTCACAAAGTTGGACATTTGCTCCATGTCCACATTTTTAGTTGTAGATGCCCATACTTAATGAAGTACACAAAGAAAAAACACGTGCCAAAGATCACATGTATGTCTGGTCTAAGCTGAGACAACCTCACCCTTCTGGTTGAAACCTATTGACTCACTCAGTCTATGTAAATTTTTTTTTTTTTTATATTTAGAAAGTTTTTTTTATTGAAAGAAGGCCGTACAAAAATATATATATACAGATGTGCGTACAATGATGGCGGTCCTGTCTATGAATAGTCCATTCGTGAGTTTGTTCTCCCTCCACTGGGAGAGGAAAGAAAGAAGAGAGAAAGAAAGAGGGGGGTGGGGGGGGCAAGCTCGTTGTTGTCTTTTACTGGGTCTTCCTCAGGTGCTCGTCCAGCGGGTCCCACATGTGTAGCTTGGCTTTATGTTCTTTTGAGAAGGTGCCTGTGATGTTGTCGGCACCCCTCAGGAAGGTGACCCAGTTTACCCATGTCTTGAAGTTTGCTTTGGCTGTGTTTTTCCAGTTCGTTAGGATTATTTTAAGGGCTGCTGTGAGGAGTAGGTCGAGGAGTTCTCTCTCTTCTCTGCTTTTTAGGTTAGCTGTTAGGTGTTCAGTCGCCAGGCTCACGAAGCTGATTTTCAGATCGGTCTTGAGCATGTCGTTCAAAAAAGTATTGATTTGTGCCCAGAACCTCTTGACTTTCACGCAGGTGAAGATGAGGTGCTCGAGGGTGCCTTCCTCTTTCAGGCAGTTCCAGCATCTGTCCGAGTCTGCGATGCCGACCTTGTGGAGTTTGGATGGCGTCCAGTAGGCCTTGTGAAGTAGCCAAAATTTTGTTTGCGCTAGCTGTGGTGTGATTTTGTTTGTCGTTGCTGAGCTCCACATTTTCGCTCGTTCCGTTTCACTCAGTTGCCTGCCCAGGAGCGTCTCCCATGTGTTAGTGGCTTTTTTGTTCTGCGCCAGCTTGGATGGGCTCAGGAGCTTATAGATCTTCGCTGTTTGGTGACCTGCTGAGTTGAGGAGCTGCAGGTATTTGATGATTCCCGGCTCTCCTCCGCAAAGGTTGGCTTTTGTTATTGCTGTCCTGATCTTTAGGAAGTTATAGAACTCTCTGTTCGGGAGGGCATGCAGCAGCTGTAGGTTCTGAAACGTCAGTGGTCTTTGCCTGGTCTCTGTTTGGCTGGGGGTGCTGATGCCTTCCCCGATCCAAATGTCATTATGCAACGTCGCCCCCTGGTAGGTCACTTTAGTGTTGAACCAGATCGATTCCCATGCTGTGCCTTTCATCTTCTGCGCCATGTGCCTGTCCACTTTCAGCAGGGCCTCTCTCGTGTGTTTTAGTATGGCGTTGGCTTTTAGTGGATGCCGGTTCGCAGTTAGGAGTGCTATCGGCTTGAGCCCTCCCAGGATGTCTTGTTCGACCTCTAGCCATACTGGTATGTACGTCTGTGTGGCATCTATCCAGGCGATACCCTGTCTCGCCAGACATGCCGTTTGTATGTCTTGAAGTTCGCCAGGTTAAGGCCTCCGAGGTCTCTTGACAGTCTTAGTTTCTGTAGGCTTATCCTTGGCTTTTTGTTTTTCCATAGAAAGATGTTTATGAGTTGGTCCAGTTTTTTGTGGAATGTTTCTGTCATCGGGAGAGGTAGCATTGTTAGCGTGTAGTTTATTGCTGGTGTTATCATCATTTTGATGGTTTCAATTCGCCCCAACCAGCTGATGCACTTTGGTGACCATAGCTCCAGCCTTTCTTTAATCTTTTTCAGCGTGAGATCCTCGTTGTGTTGTAGCGTTGATGTGAGGTCTCTCCCAAAGTGGATCCCTAGATATTTCAGTGGTTTCGTCTGCCATGCCAGTCCGGATTCGCCTAGGACTTCTCTTGTGGTGTGTACGTTCATTGGCTTACACACACAAGGCTACTTCATTTGAAAATATAAGCTACCTTCCACACAGTAATTAGGAGTGGGTGGTGTAAGGGGTTGTGGTTTAAAAACTTATGAAAGTCCCTTACAGGCCAAACAGTTTTTAATGTGGTCACAAAGTTGGACATTTGCTCCATGTCCACATTTTTAGTTGTAGATGCCCATACTTAATGAAGTACACAAAGAAAAAACACGTGCCAAAGATCACATGTATGTCTGGTCTAAGCTGAGACAACCTCACCCTTCTGGTTGAAACCTATTGACTCACTCAGTCTATGTAAATTTTTTTTTTTTTTATATTTAGAAAGTTTTTTTTATTGAAAGAAGGCCGTACAAAAATATATATATACAGATGTGCGTACAATGATGGCGGTCCTGTCTATGAATAGTCCATTCGTGAGTTTGTTCTCCCTCCACTGGGAGAGGAAAGAAAGAAGAGAGAAAGAAAGAGGGGGGTGGGGGGGGCAAGCTCGTTGTTGTCTTTTACTGGGTCTTCCTCAGGTGCTCGTCCAGCGGGTCCCACATGTGTAGCTTGGCTTTATGTTCTTTTGAGAAGGTGCCTGTGATGTTGTCGGCACCCCTCAGGAAGGTGACCCAGTTTACCCATGTCTTGAAGTTTGCTTTGGCTGTGTTTTTCCAGTTCGTTAGGATTATTTTAAGGGCTGCTGTGAGGAGTAGGTCGAGGAGTTCTCTCTCTTCTCTGCTTTTTAGGTTAGCTGTTAGGTGTTCAGTCGCCAGGCTCACGAAGCTGATTTTCAGATCGGTCTTGAGCATGTCGTTCAAAAAAGTATTGATTTGTGCCCAGAACCTCTTGACTTTCACGCAGGTGAAGATGAGGTGCTCGAGGGTGCCTTCCTCTTTCAGGCAGTTCCAGCATCTGTCCGAGTCTGCGATGCCGACCTTGTGGAGTTTGGATGGCGTCCAGTAGGCCTTGTGAAGTAGCCAAAATTTTGTTTGCGCTAGCTGTGGTGTGATTTTGTTTGTCGTTGCTGAGCTCCACATTTTCGCTCGTTCCGTTTCACTCAGTTGCCTGCCCAGGAGCGTCTCCCATGTGTTAGTGGCTTTTTTGTTCTGCGCCAGCTTGGATGGGCTCAGGAGCTTATAGATCTTCGCTGTTTGGTGACCTGCTGAGTTGAGGAGCTGCAGGTATTTGATGATTCCCGGCTCTCCTCCGCAAAGGTTGGCTTTTGTTATTGCTGTCCTGATCTTTAGGAAGTTATAGAACTCTCTGTTCGGGAGGGCATGCAGCAGCTGTAGGTTCTGAAACGTCAGTGGTCTTTGCCTGGTCTCTGTTTGGCTGGGGGTGCTGATGCCTTCCCCGATCCAAATGTCATTATGCAACGTCGCCCCCTGGTAGGTCACTTTAGTGTTGAACCAGATCGATTCCCATGCTGTGCCTTTCATCTTCTGCGCCATGTGCCTGTCCACTTTCAGCAGGGCCTCTCTCGTGTGTTTTAGTATGGCGTTGGCTTTTAGTGGATGCCGGTTCGCAGTTAGGAGTGCTATCGGCTTGAGCCCTCCCAGGATGTCTTGTTCGACCTCTAGCCATACTGGTATGTACGTCTGTGTGGCATCTATCCAGGCGATACCCTGTCTCGCCAGACATGCCGTTTGTATGTCTTGAAGTTCGCCAGGTTAAGGCCTCCGAGGTCTCTTGACAGTCTTAGTTTCTGTAGGCTTATCCTTGGCTTTTTGTTTTTCCATAGAAAGATGTTTATGAGTTGGTCCAGTTTTTTGTGGAATGTTTCTGTCATCGGGAGAGGTAGCATTGTTAGCGTGTAGTTTATTGCTGGTGTTATCATCATTTTGATGGTTTCAATTCGCCCCAACCAGCTGATGCACTTTGGTGACCATAGCTCCAGCCTTTCTTTAATCTTTTTCAGCGTGAGATCCTCGTTGTGTTGTAGCGTTGATGTGAGGTCTCTCCCAAAGTGGATCCCTAGATATTTCAGTGGTTTCGTCTGCCATGCCAGTCCGGATTCGCCTAGGACTTCTCTTGTGGTGTGTACGTTCATTGGCTTACACTCCGATTTCTCCTTATTGAGTTTGTAGCCTGAGGCTTCAGCGTATTCACCTATTGTGGCCATCAGTGCTTTAATTGACGTGGAGGGGTTTGTTGTTGTAATGAGGATGTCGTCGGCGTACGCCGCTAGTTTTACGGTCTTCTTCTTGAGCTTGACGCCTGTTATCTCTGTGTTGTCCCTGATTCTGGCTAGCAGAGGTTCTAGGGCGAGCAGGAAAAGTCCGGGGGAAAGAGGGCATCCTTGTCTGGTGCCTCTTCCCAGCGTGAGCGTTTCGGATGCGCTCCCGTTCACGACTACCTTTGCTTTCGGTTTGTTGTAGAGGGCCATGACCATTTCCGTGTATTTCCCACCTAGGCCAAAAGCTCCCATGCAGTTCCTCAGGAAAGGCCATGAGACTCTGTCGAAGGCCTTCTCTGCATCCAGCGCTATCATGACCGCCTGTTCGTTGCTACTTGCTGTGTGGTTGATCAGGTGGCACAAAAGTCTTGTATTGTCCTGCGATAGTCTGTTTTTTATGTATCCCACTTGTGAGGTGTGGATGATGTTTGGTAGGACCCTGTTTAGTCTGTTGGCTAAGACCTTTGCGTAAATCTTGCAGTCGACGTTTATTAGTGATATTGGTCTGTAGTTCTGGGGGTATTGTGGGTCTTTCCCCTCCTTGGGGATTATGGTGATGTTTGCTTCGCACATGGACTCCGTCATCCTCCCGTTCTGGATGCATGTGGAATACGTTTGTGCCATTAGCGTTTTAATGTGGCCGCTGAATGTTTTGTAGAATGTTGCTGAGTAACCATCCGGTCCTGGCGCTTTGTTCCGTTTCAGTTGGCATATGGCTGCTTCAATCTCTTCTTCCGAGATGTCGGCGTCTAGCGACTCCCTTTCTGCTTCCATGAGTTTCGGCAGGTTGATTTCGCTGAGTAGGTCTCGACCTGCGTCTTTGCTCAGGGTCTGATCTTCAGTGTACAGTTCTTGGTAGAATCGTCGGAAGACCTCCAGTATGCCCTTGTTAGTTGTTTGAGATGTGTTCGTGCGATCGGTTATTGCTGTTATCGTGTGTTGCCTCTGTTTCGCCTTCAAGTAGGACGCCAGCTGCTTCCCTGCCTTGTTAGCTGCACACAGGTTGACTGACTTGAACTTCGTCAGCCATGATCCCGCTCTCTCACTTAGGATCCTGTTCAGCTCGTATTTCTTTTTTGTGAGCAGGGTGAGCGTGTTCTTGTCCGTTAAATTTGCGCAGTGACCTCTCTCCAGTGCTGTTATTTCCTCCTCGAGCTCAAGGATTTTCTTATTTCTTTCTCTGTTCATCCTGGCTTTGATGTTTATCAGTTTCCCCCTTAGTGTAGCTTTGAGGGCGTCCCATACGGTGTCTTTCCCTACTTCACCATTGTCGTTGTGCTCGAGGTATTCTTTGATTGCGGCTTCAATTTCTTTAACGTTCTCTCTGTTCTGGAGGATGTCATCATTCAACCTCCACCTCCTCGTTGGGTTTTCGTTGTGTTTCCCACTTAGGGTGAGTGTTATGTGCGCGTGGTCCGAGATGGTGATTGGTGCTATTTCCGTCTCCTCTATGAGGTGCGTGTGTGTGTTGGACATCAGTATGTAGTCGATCCTGCTATAGGAGTTGTGTGGGTGCGAGTAGAAGGTGTACTCTCGGGCTGTCGGGTGTTGGAGCCTCCACGGGTCTGCCAGATGTTGTTTAGTGCATAGGTCTTTCAGGGTGTTGTTGTTGTTGTTGGAGTTATGGCTTGGTCTATTCGGGTGTCTGTCTGTTGCCTGGTCCATCGTCTTGTTCATGTCCCCTGCTGTGATCAGGAGGTCCTCCTGGGGTAGGTCGGATATTTTGCTGTCCACTCCTTGCCAGAATAGTTTGTCTTCTGAGTTAGGGCCGTAGATATTGATCATGTGTATTTTGTCGCTTCCTCTCTGGACGCTTGCTATGAGCATACGGCCGTCCTCGTCAGCGTCCACTGCGTGTGTCGTTAGACTGGCCCTTTTGCTCAGGATAGTTATAACTCCTCTTTTCTTTCCTTTAGCCGGCGAGCAGAGTACTTCCCCTATCCATCTCGCTTTGAGTAGTTTTGCCTCTTCTTTTGAGAGTTTGGTTTCTTGAAGCATGTATACATCTCCCTTCAGTTTGGCCAGGTAGTCCAGGATTTTCCTTCGTTTGACCAGATGGTTCAGTCCTTTAACATTCATGGACACTATCTTCAGGTCAGAGGACAGTCCAGCGCTTTTTGGGTCAGTCATGGTGGTCTAGAGTCGTCGCTTGTGCATTGCGTTCTGCACCCCCCCCCGGGGTGTAGGATGGGAATGGAGAGATAGAAAAAGTATAGGGTGCCTGTGGAGAGAGGCAAGGTTCTAGGTTTTTTGTCCATAACACAAATGGTGGCTCTGCCATGTACTGTCTTTTCCGCCAGCTTCCCCCCCCCCTACCCTCCCCCCTCCCCCCCTCCCCCCTCCCCCCCATCCATAGTAAACCGGGTGTGCGACAGCAAGGGTCCTCACACTCCCCCCCCCCCCCCAAGTTCGTCCTGAGTCTTGGTGTTGTTAAAAAAAGAGAAAAAAGGATATGTTAGTCGGTGTCTTGCCAATTCTTCCCGTGGACACGGCGGCCTTGTTGGGGTAGTTATGGTTTGGACTTGCTGTGCGATTGCTCGTGTCCATCTGCTCGTGTCTCGGTGGTTGCGGGCACTTGTTGTGTGATTGTCTGAGGTAGGTTTTTGCTGCTGTTGAGTTCAGGGTCTCTGTGCGTGGTTGCGCCTACGCGCTGCCCCAGGCACATTGTCGCGTTGTTGTATATTCTTCGTGTCTCAGTGCTCTATGGCTGCAGTCGTTCACGTGGTTTGACTACCAGAGTCTCAGTTCTTGGCTGCTCCACGCGTATTGTTCGTTATGATCGGCGGCTGCTGGTGTGTGCTTGCTTTTGTGGTCGTTGTTGAGGTAGGTTGCGGTTGTTATTAAGCTCGGGGTTTCGGTGCATTGTTGAGCATGCGTGTTGCTACTGCAAGCACACCTTCTTATTCTGTTCCTTCATGTGTTTCATCAGAGGATGCCCTTCTCTTTGCCCCAGGGCTCGGTAGCTCCATCTCTTCTGGTTCCGGGCCTTGTAGGTAATGGTGTAGGTCGTTGGGGTCGTCAAAGATTCTGCTTCCCTGCCTATCTGTCACTTTCATCTTGGATGGGCCTGCGAATGTGAAAGCAATATTCTTTTTCCGCAGATGTTCTCTTTGTGCTAAGAAGCCTTTCCTCGCCTCTACTGTTAGTTTGGAGAAGTCTTGGGTGATGGTTACTTTGCTTCCATTTACCAGCATCGGGCGGCCCTTCCTGGCTACCGCAAATATCGCCTCTGTTTGATTTTCTCTTAGGGGTTTGCATATAATGGGTCTAGGGGCATTGCTGTTCATCTGCTTCCTGGCCGGTATGCGGTATGCTTTGGTAATTTCCAGCGGTTTGTCAAAGCTGAGTCCCGTTATTTTAGGTATTAAGGCCTCCAGCATCAGGGCGCATGCCCCCGGTGTGTCTTCTTCCTCCTCGGGAACTCCCAGGAGTCTTATGTTCCCCTTACGGCTCCTGTCCTCCTGCTCCGCCATGGCCTTTTGTAGCGCCGTTGTTCTCTTTATCACAAGGCCCATGTCCTTATGCGTTATGTTTGCGTTGTCCTCCAGCATGCCTATTCTCTTCTCTACCTCGTCTATTCTGCCATTGGCTCTGCTTTGCTCAGCTCTGATTGCTATTAGCTCCATCTGGATGCTGTCTACTGTCTTTTTCGTGGCTTTTGCCAGCTCGTTCCCTTCGGTTATTTTCTTCAGGAGCGTGTCCAGCGTGATTGTGCCATCCCCGTGGTTGTTGCGCTCCTTTCCCGGGGACGGTGGGGTTTCATTCTTGCTCTTCTTCAGATCGTTTGTGCCTTGTTTCCCGTCTCTGCCTGCCATGGCTTCGGTCCCTCTTTTGGCCTGGTTGATCTTGGGCTTCCCTTCTGTTGGTGGGTGTCTTCTTGCGGCTTTGTCTCCCCCTTTACCCTCTTTGAGCCTCAGGGTGTTTATCGACGTTATGGTGTCGTCTCTGAACCTGGGTGGCCACTTGACCACTCTGGTTTTCGTTCTATACTCCGCCAGCCTCCTGCACAGTACTCTCTGTTCTTTTTGCCTTTGTTCTGGTGGTCGTTTGTTGCTCACAGCTCCCACAGCTCTCCGGGCCTCCCCTTTCCCCCCCTCGTGCTCGTGTTCGTTTGTACTTGCTACCTCGTCTGCTTCGAGGTGGCTTGTTGTGCTTAGTCTATTCGTGCCCCTCGCTGTTTCCGTTCCACCTCACGTCGCTGCCCGGGGGGTCACCTGCCTATCCTTCCGCTTGATGTGGTTTGTATCCCTGCTGTTCCGCTGCAGGGTGTATCAGTAGGATGGCCGCCCTGTGTTTCTCCCCCTCACCCCGATGGTCGCGTTGTTGTCGGCGTCCCTGCTTGCCTGACGCTGCTTGGGCTGCGCTTGAGTGACTGCCCCCTTTAAATTTCGGCCTTTGTTCTGAGTAGCGGGTTGTAAGGAGACGGCCGGCGCGTTTGCTGCGCTGATCTGTTTGCGCTGTTTGTTGGGTTGTCGTACACTGTTCAGGTGCTTTGGCAAGATGGCCGCCCTGTGCTTCCTTTCCCTCACCAAGATGGCCGCCTTGTTGTTGGCTTCCCTGTCGCCCTGGCGCCGCTTTGTAAATTTCAGCCTTAGTTCTGAGTGGGGGGTTGAGGGAAGACGGCCAGCGCGTTTGCTGCGCTGATCTGTTTGCGCTGTTCACTGTGGGCTGTGCTTGACTGACTGCCCCTTTTTTTTTAAATTTGAGTTCTGAGTCGCGGGTTGTAAGAGGACGATCAGCGCGTTCGCTGCGTTGATCTCTTTTGCGCTGTTTTGCTCGTTGCTGTTCTTGATCTGCTGGCGCTGTTCGTTGGGCTGTCGTACACTGGGGGTTGTGCCGCTGTGTGGTGCTTTGGCAAGGTGGCCGCCCTGTGCTTCTTTCCCCTCACCAAGATGGCCGCCTTGTTGTTGGCTTCCCCTGCTGGCCTGGCGCTGCTTGGGCTGTGCTTGAGTGACTGCCCTTTTTCAGCCTTAGTTCTGAGCAGCGGGTTGTAAGAAGTAAGAAGGCGACCCGCGCGCTTGTTGCGCAGGTCTGCCTGTGCTGTTTCGCTGTGCCGGAACTTTGCTTGCTTACTTGGTTGTGCGCTGCTTTGGCAAGATGGCCGCCCTGTGCTTCCTCCCCTCACCAAGATGGCCGCCTTGTTGTTGGCTTCCCTGCTAACCTGACGCTGCTTGGCCTCAGCCTTGGTTCTGAGTCTCGGGTTGTAAGAAGACGGCCAGCGCGTTCGCTGGTCTGTTTGCGCTGTTCGCTATGGGCTGTGCTTGAAAGAGCGCCTCTTTTTAGAATTTTAAAATTCCGAGTTTTGATTCGCGGGTTGTGAGGGGACAACCAGTGCGTTCGCTGCGACGATGTCTTTGCGCGTTTGCTGCGCGGATCTCTTTTGCGCTGTTTGCTCGTTGCTGTTCTTTGCCTTGCTTTGCGCTGTTCGTTGGGCTGACATACACTGCGGGGGTGTACCGCTGTGGGGTGCTTTGGCAAGATGGCCGCCCTGTGCTTCTTTTCCCTCACCAAGCTGGCCGCCTTGTTGTTGGCTTCCCCTGCTGGCCTGACGCTGCTTGGGCTGTGCTTGAGTGACTGCCCCTTTTTTAAATTTCCAGCCTTAGTTCTGGGTTGCGGGTTGTAAGAAGTAAGAGGGCGACCAGCGCGCTTGTTGCGCTGATCTGCTTGCGCTGTTTCGCTATGCCGGAGCTCGTTTGCTTACTTGGTTGTCCCCCCCGGCGGTTGTTTCTGCTGCGCCGGTCGCTCGCCTTGACTGCCTCTCTCTTCTCCTGGGACGGGGGGACCGGGGCAGTCGTATGCTGTGTTTCCGGGCTGGCCTGCTCGTCGTCAGTGTGGCTTGTTATCTTCCCCGGGTCTGCTTGGTCACGCCGCCATCTTGGGGTCGCTCCTCTTTCCCCCCTGGCAGCTCGTCTTCTCCTCCGCCGTCACCTCGTTCTTTGCACTTTTTTTCCCGCTGAGCCTCGCATGGGGTGCCAGATCGGTTCCTACACACCTCCCTTGCTTTTGGGCCCGTTTCTCTCGCGTTAAACTATGATGCGCGCCGCTCATTGGACTTGGGGGTCGGGAGCTCCGGACTTAGGTCTCTAGCCTCCTTGCCATCCAAGCCACGCCCCAGTCTATGTACATTTTTTACTTGCACATGGCGTGTATGATAATGAAGCTCGGGAGACCCTCAGAAAAGGTTGCAAATAAAATGAAACACAACTAGCGGGCTCCGGAAAGAAAACTGGAATAGTGAGGCGACAACGTGACATTGTAACTCCCATTGGCTTTCAGCTAAGAGGAAAAGAATACACTATAAACATATGCACATGACTGGGAAGGGTTTTACAAACTGGAGTCGTTGCTGTCGCTCACCAGTTATGGGCCGGAGAGATGAGATGGGATAGGGAAGGGAGGCCCAGCAGGAGAACTGTTAAGAGCTCTGCTGATTAAAGAAATATGCAGCTCGCCTCCTGAAGCAGCCGGCATGTTACAAGGGGTTTGGTGGCAAAGCTGCCCGACTCTCCACGGAAGTCTCTTATGAGCTGTTTGAAGTATAGCAGTCTGCAGCCTAACCGTTAGCCCACTTAAGCCTTTGCAGAAAGCACAAGGCTGGCTCGTGAGCAGATCCCATAGTCTTTCAGCTAACAAAAAAAAATGCAGTATAAACAAACGCACACAAAAGGGAGGGGTTTTACATACTAGAGTCCTTTTGCCGATGACCAGCTGTCGGCCAGAGAGACAAGATGGGATAGGGAAGGGAGGCCTGGCAATTGAGATGATAAGAGTTGTGCTTGTGAAAAAAAAGCGTGGCGGGCATTGTGTTAATTAAAGAAAGTAAGTCTCGCGCCTCCTGAAGCGGCCGGCATGTTACACGTTGTTTGCGACAAAGCTGCCCCACTCTCTCCGCAGGCTCCTATGAGCTGTTTGAAGTACAGTGGCCTGCAGCCTAACCGCGTTAAATGAGGATGGCTCACGAGCAGCTCCCATAGGCTTTCAATTAACAGAAAAAAACAGGTAGTGCTCCAAGCTGCATATCAACACGTACAAGCTTAAGGAAACTGCAGTTGAACCGTGCTTCCGAGCGAAAAACAGAAGTGATGTATCAGGAGTGCCAACCAATGAGGAGCCAGCAAAGAAGAGTGATGCTGGAGTGAACCAATAGCAAGCAGCAGGTGGGATTACACTCCTTATAGTGATTACAGCAGGTCTTCCAGACAGCGCATTAACTGCCTAGACTCGACCTAAAAAGTGTGGATGCATATTTTCAAAGCAGAGTTTGGTAGTCATCAACAATGATGTCAGCCAACCAGGAGTCACGTATGGTCCACTCTAGTAAAACTCTGAGAAAGAGGGAAGCTGCTCCCTCGAGCTTTGACACTGAATGTGAGTGCAAACTGCACATTTATAGCCGGTATGGAGCCGTGACACAAGAACCTGATCAATCATGTTGAGCACTTGGAGCACTTTGAACTATTGATGGATTGTCAAAAGACTTTTAATTATGGACTACTAACATTTCACACCGTTCGCATGGAACATTAATATACATTTTAGGCACTGCTAAAGAGCAGTTTTTGGACTGTTTGTTTCTGCTGAATGCTCTCATAATGATAACTTTGTCTTTTAAACAATATTGATGTGAGAATTTGGGATGTTGGTTGGGGGGGTGACTCTCACTCAAACAACAGCCAATATCCCTGTTATGGTGAACCACAAAAAGTCCTACATTTACCTGTACTTAACCATCTGGTAGCTTGGCAAAAAGGCAGTCAGGCTTATCTTAGAGGAAATGTGTAAAGCCTTTAGCAGCACACAAACAGTAATAAAGTAAAAACACAATACAAGAAAAATTCTACACCAATTTAGAACAATAGAGTAAATTGTAATAAATTAATTGACATAAATATGACAAAAATCCAATCAGTAGAACCGGAGCTATGAATTTGTAATGTTTAATGTAAAACTGGTGCCTAAAAGATCAAGCTGTGGACATCTAGTTGCAAGTGGCCAGGTTAAAGCTGAAAAATATTGCCAACTGCAATGGAGGGCAGGTCAGAAAGAAAGAGTGAATTGGGCCCGGTCAGCGCTTACCTTTGCACTTAGAAGAAATTGTAAGAAAAATGATATGAGAAGGTAAAGTTGGGCGGGGCAAGGCTGCACTCAGTGTCCGAGGATGGTGTGTTGTTGTCAGGGAACCACTGGAAAAAGTTGCGTGCAGATTTTAATGTTCAGACTTAGGGACCGATTATGAGTTTAGCAACAACAACACCCGGCACATCAGATCACTCCCACCAAACAAATGCAAATGCTCAGAGTCACCCACACAACAGACACCAACAAAAAACACAGTGCAGATAGCAGACCTAGCTCACACTTCCACTCTCTCTTCCTCCTGATCTGAATTGCATCCCTAATGCCCTACCCGTTTTCCCTGTGAGGGTGTCCTGTTTGCCCTTGCCTACACCCCTCTGAAACCTGCCCACTCCCAAAGTCCCAAAATCCCTCCCACACCCAAACCCATCCTTTCCACTTCCCACTCCACCCCCCTGGGCCCAGTCCAAAAAGAAAAAAAAAAGAACTCCTAAAACTAAACCCAGCCCAAACCCCCCAAAACCTATGAAGCCCTCTCCCAAGAACAAACCCACCCCTCATTAAACGTGTGCCCCCCTTCCCAAGCACCATTTTCAAGGTACCTGCTATGCCCAATGGATGACCCTTTGTCAGGAGGTTCCCGTCTACTGTCAGTAAGGGCAAGTTTGGTGGCACAGACTTGTGCTGTGCCATAGATTGATTGATGTGGACCAGCCATTGGCCTTTGTTTATACTCTTGTGGTGAAATACTGTCATTACAATATTTTCCTATTTTTTAAGACATTGGTCCTGTCATTACTTTTCTATTTGATCTTATTGTATAGTTAGTGATGTGTGAGTACAGTTGAATTTGTTTCATCCCTGATTGCTGATCCAGTTAAAGTATTTAGTATGATTTGACCTTTGAGCCAGTGCAGGAGTTCCACAGGACAAGTGAAAAAGTTGGATAGATGTGGGATAACATCCAAATAGGGCAGACACTGCATTGGGTGACATGTTATATGGTAAGTATATCTGCTTGGCCTGGCCACTGTCAATATCATTTAGCTCGTACTCCTCCCTATGATGTAGGTTGGATATGTGTTAGATGTGTTGAAGTTAGATATTTGTTTATCCGCACAAGGAGGGTGTAAACTTGTCATACCTTTGTGTAGTTCTGCATGGACATGTGTCCATTTATCAGTGTGAACCTTACAGTTCCTTCATCTAGATGTATGCCATATGCTGTTAGTGCTGTGTTTGCTTTCATAAGTTGCACTTACCCATTGCCTACCAATGCACTGCACTTGGTTTTGCCATTGGTTGTCTCTGATATACTTCAGTTACAAGGTCCAGTGCAGATGGAGTTGTCAGGTATGTGCAAAATGTACTGTGTCCCAGGGCCCCAGCCTTTCGGGGTTTACCCCTATAGAGGCATGGCTAGCCTGCAGAGAGTGTTTCCATTGTGCCCTTAGAATGTTTCTCACATGGAATCTATGTAATCCCATTGACTGACATTGCATTTTCATGTGGGTGATGTGTGAGAGTCCAATAAACAGTTGTAGCAGAGAGGATGTATTTCACTTTAAAGACACATCCATACAGATGTTTCTTTGACATCAAAACTAGACCTGGGATATATGCAATGTGAGTGTATCAAATTCACTATAGCATCTTGGTTATAGCTGGAGTGAGAGGGCCTCATGGTAGTTGTAGTCACTTCAGTCTCACTTTAGCAACACTTGAAAAATTCTACGCTGCATGACAAGTGAAGATCAGTATTGACATAGCAGACAAGGGAGAAGGGGCAAAATGAGTCTTGAATCTTGGTTATAGTTGGAGTGACAAGGCCTCATGGTAGTTCTAGTCACTTCAATGTCACTTTCCCAACGGGCAAGCTGCATGACTAGTGAATAACATAGGAGTCAAATGAGAAAGGGCAAAAGATGTGTGAGATACATTAATAGGTGTGATTTTGATGAATAGGTGCTGTTCTGGAACACAAAATAATGCACACATCACTCTCACTATTTATTGTGTGCAAACACATATCCATTTGTGTACAGTGAGTCTCTTCAGTACCAGTGTTTTGGCATGGTAGGACATACTACAGATGTATTTTTTATGATTGTTATGAAACAATCCCAGACAGGGTCCCTGTATATGAGCAAATTACTTAGGGACCCCCCAACTCCCTTGCCTGGTCCATGGCGGGGCATCATTTTACAGAGGAGTCTATGGCAACAGGTAGTCATTGTCCCCGACAGAGTGGGTTTTGAACGTGGTCAAGCAGGTAGTACAGTGGCAGGCTGTGTCCGATGGGCTCCATGACGGTAGAAGATGAGTAGACGTAAGTAGAGGTGAGTTTTGGCCTTATACACCTCCCTTTCCGTTGTCTTAGATGTGGTGGTTGAACTGCCATGGTCACGCTGGCTGTAAAGCAACTCATAATTGGGTGGGCATATTAACTGGCAGCTCAAGCCTCACACAGACTCACGGGCCCATTCCGCCTCCGTCCCGGTTGGAGTTAGCTGGTGTTGTAGCAGTTTGAGCATGGTCTTCACAAAGCCAATCTGCCCAACTCGTAATATGGCAGTCGAACCGCCGAGCTCATGGCAGTCGGACTGCAAAGCCAATGTTACCATGTTTAATGGAGAGAGCGCAAGCACTTTATCACTGGTTAGCAGTGGTAAAGTTGTAAGAGTTGTATGCCCAACATAAACGAATTTCCGCAAAAAGTGAAGGTTAAAGGCAAAAGGTTTGCGGGTGACCCTGCAGAGAAAGTCAAACAATTTACATTTAAATACTTTGATCCCAGTAAGACTGGATTGCATTTATTTCTGTTTTTACAAAGATGAACTCTGCATGCCAAAGGACATTGGTGAGAAGCGTCCAAAGGGATAATGTAGGAATTATAATGACTAAGCTTGTGCATTCAATTGCCAGATCTATTCTTGTTCTATATTTGTTCACCAATAGTGAATTGTTGACCGTCGGAGTAATAACAATGTATAAGATACATCTGACAAACATGCTAGGTGTAGCTTTCCATCCATCACTTTTTGTATACTTTAGGTGTTGCACTACAGCACAAATGTGACCCAGGTGTGCCTTGTTTTATTTGTGTACTCCAGGTACATGTTTCCATAAGCTTTGTAAGATGTGCAATTTCCCAGTAATTATATATCTTATTTGTAGGAATATTATTATTATTATTATTATTATTGTTATTATTATTAAGAGCTTATAAAGCGCACTTCTACCCAACGGTGTCTTGGTGCTACACTCTGACTCACAGGAAACAACAGGAGCCTATTCCCTGAATAACCATGTCTTCAGCCCCTTTCTAAAAGAAAAGACTTATGAAATATTCTACATGCCACTTATTTGCATATGGTTTTGTGTGGCGTCAGGTTTTTGCACTATTTTAGTTAATCTGGCTTTGTGTGAAAACCTTTGGTGTTTGCATTGTTCCTGCTCCATTATGCCCCCTGTGCATAAATTACAGTACGGGTCTGGCACTCCACAGTCCAAAGTAAGCTTGCCATAAAGCTCAAAATAACATTCAGCACAAAAATGTTTTTTGCGAGTGTAAGTTGGTTGACACTTTTTTTGCACCATGAAGTTCCACTACACTTTGCATAAGAACTTGTGCAAACAGATAGTAAACTTGGGGCCTTATGTTCGTACAAAGCATTTGGAAAAAGTGGTCGCAATTTGTACACCCACTTTTCCAAATGCATTGGCTTTTGTGAAGCAACATATGTTCAAACATGTTGGTTCATAAAATTCCGATTTGTAGTGGGTTGCAATGTGACCAAGCTCATTAACATGCATGGGGTAGAACGTAAATTGTGGCCCACTATGAATTGCTGCCATCACAGGTATGGGGGCATGCTAGAGTCAGCACACCACCCTGTCTATGATTAGTTTTCAATAAAGCAATCTTCTTTTTAATGCAGCCTGTTTTCTTTAAAGAAATACAGGATGTGTTTAAAAAAATAAAAAGTAAAAACACATTTTTTACTAGTGTAATTAGTGGGTTTATGCACACTGCCTACTTCGAAAAAATGTTTTATTACAACATTGACAACATTTTGCTAGTAGGTTACAACCCCCGTTGTGGTGTCAGTGACCTATCAATAATTTGCAAACCCAATTAGAAGGGTCGCCCCTTTCAATTTGTAATGCTGTATCTAGTCGCAAACCTGTTTTATGATTAATCGTAAATTTGGGTTTTGAACATACCCAAAAGCTATTTTGCGGTTGCAAAGTCTCTGCTTTTGTGGATTGGAGACCTTGTGACCGCAAAATTGCTTTTAATAACTTGGAATATAGGGCCCTGTTCTTAGTCTGTTCATGCCCTGTTATTTTTTATTTTTCTGTATATTAAATAGTGGAAATTCTGCACAAAAACAGGAAAACAGACATTGAGAATGGTATTCATCATTGATAAACTCTTATTCATGACACTTGATTGTACACTGACATAGACTGTGGGTAACTCTTTTTCTTTTTCCCAATAAAAACAGTTTTCACTTTTCACTAAGGTTTATGGACTATCACTAAAGCCCTCTGTTATCCGAAAGACAAACAATGAGCTTCAAGTGTATTTCCTTTTATGGAGAAGACACAAAGTCTGCACAGAATAAGAATGCTTCCAGTTAAAGACCTTCCCAGGATTTTGACGGAGTAGAAAGTATTAGTCACATGCACTGCCAGAATTTGTTCTCACAGAAAGCAAAGACCCATCTGTTTTTAGAGCTTAAAGCGTTACATTATTCGAAAAGAATTTCATTTCCTAATAAAAGTATATTTTTCTTAACAGAGTGTCAAAGACATGTTATAAACAAGGCTGTAGTCCATGGCTCAATCATGGACAAAAACGCCAAAAAAAAAAAAAACAATTCTGGCACAAATTCTAATATTCACGTTTCAAATATTTATGCCTTGTCAGTAAAATTAAATGTGACCCAATAAAACAAGTTATTTGGAGGGAGTTTATGGAAAAACGCAGATTAATTTAATTACTGCACTGCAAAGGGCACATTCCATAATTTTACCACATTTCAGTGGAGATTTTTCTGCTCCTCATGCTCTTGATCTTCACTGCTTCACAATATGGACCTAAGCATTGAGTTTGTGCTGTAGGGCTGCTTATCATTAATGACTACAGTGTCATAATCCATACGTGCTGAAGCACAGAGGAGAATAATATTGTATTTTTTAACATTGTAGAGGATGGTGTGGGGCTTCATGTCTCACTCGAGGCCCCTCCACACACCAACAGCAATAGTAATAATTAGCACATTACACAAAATGCATACAAAAAAAGGTTAAAGTGAAGTTATAGTTGGGGATAAGAATGAGACATTAGCTACTGTAAAAAATAATTTTTAAAAAACATGCGTGATATAGTTTGTTCAACTATCTATAAACTGCGCCCCCATCATGCACTGCTTATGACCGCACATGACGAGAATGTGGGTTGGTTGTTTGGGGAGGGATGTGTGTAAGTCCTGGCTGAATGCCAAGTATGGTGGGTAACCCATTCAGTGCACAGTCAAAGGTGTACACCTAAGTAAGTTGCTGACCCTGCTATTTTTTCAATCAATTTATATATTTGTTTTCAAGTAAACTAAGGTCTTAGAACCTAACCTAACAATGATGTCACTTTAACCATTTGTTTTTCAATAAATTACTATATTTTTATCATATTCATAATTGGACCAAAGGTCACTCCTACACATGCGGCTAACTCCTGCTGCACATGGCCGGGCGCAGTGCCCAAACCCCTGCCAGTGCCCAACATTCGCTGCACATGCAGTACAACTTGTGGAAGTGGTTCGTCCCAGTAGTGTCCATCCTGATAAATGGGTTTATTCTGTAAAACCGATGTCCAAAAATGGGGACCCCCTATATAGAAAGCATGAAGTGCTGAAGGACAGAGCAGGTAATATGCATAGGAGGAACGTTCTGTCCCAAAATGGGCGTCTTTTGATATTAATCCAAGGTAATCTGATGATCCAAAGTCAGGGCAGGTGAAAGTGGTGCCTTTTCAGACTTTTATTATTTTGCAACAAGTTTTTCTAGTAAGCCAGAGTGAAGAACAAAGGTAAGACAGCCAACACGTGTTTCGCCCCACTGTGGTTACAATTTGAGATACTAATAGGGAGTTACAGCGCAAATGTCTGAGGGTCCTAATATGTAATCACCCTTAGGAGAAATGGGTGGGTTTGGAGATTCTGGAAGGCTTGACTCTCATCGATCTGGTATTATCTTGTCCTCAACATGGTCACTGCAGTCTCTGCGAGGCCCTTGGCTGTGTGTAGCGGTGATTGGGCACAGGACCTGGTCTGCAGCAAAACTCTGGCCCAAAACCTCCAAATGCAGTTGACCCCTAATTTTTTATTCTTTTCTAAGTTGGTCTCTCGGGATCTCCCCCCAACCTTCCCCCCCCCACACGTGTCTGGGGGTCAGGATGTCCATACCATGCCCCTGATGTCTTTTTTTGTCAACTTTCTCAAGATACAGAGACCAAGTCCTCGAGTCCTTTAATAGCCACTGCAATATTTTGTTGAGATGGCGCCGCGGTCAAATCAGTTTGCGAGTCACCATGGTAATGCCCTGGGTACCACAGTACTCTATTTGTTGACAGGAGAAAAGGCGCCCTCAGCCAATGGGTTACTAGTTTTTTAGGTCTCGGCAGAACGCGCGGAAGCGCGTCTCCACCGAGAACTTATTGTGGCCGTGTCTCCTTTCCAGGAGACAATCCTGGCCGCGCGCATCGCCTTGGAGGCGATTTCAAACGAGCCCGCGCACGCGAACGCGCTCGCTGCATTCTCTCAGACACACACACATGCGCCCATGCACGCACGCACATACAGCCCCCCACACACATACACACGTGCACGCACACAGACACACGAGTGCTTTTCTTCAGTAAGCTGCTTAGCCCGCGCACCAATTTTCAAAATTCGTTAAGTTTGCTAACATTTAAGTCTGAAAAAAGTCTTTAATGCACCAGTCGGCAGACCCATCTATTTTTTACAAGATGCAAGTAAAGTTGTAGGGCAGAGACTATTAAACCATCTATTTGCTAAACTAAGTTTTCTTTTTAGCTGCCTATCACTTTAAAACACTGTTTGCATATTTGACAAAATATGACTTTGTTAAACGTTGATACTAAGGCATGGCTGGACTCTTCCTAATATACATCGGAGTTTACAGATATATTTTATCAGAATTAGAAGCAACGATTGTTTTTTGTTATTTATTCTGTTATTTATTTTGTAGCCCCTGCAGCATGGGTGGGAAACAACTGCTCTCGTTTAGCCGCGAATAGCAAGTCCGAAGCGCTTTATTTTTAAACCCACTGTCTGTGCAACTTTACCTCGATGCTGCTTTGATTGAGAGGAACCATAAAGAGATGTTTGTCAGAGCAGTGAGTAGTGAGTAGTGAGTAGTGAGTGCAGAGTGGTGAGTGCAGAGTGGTGAGTGCAGAGTGGTGAGTGCAGAGTGGTGAGTGCAGAGTAGTGAGTGGTGAGTAGTGAGTGGTGAGTAGTGAGTAGTGAGTGCAGAGTAGTGAGTAGTGAGTAGTGAGTAGGGAGTAGGGAGTAGGGAGTAGTGAGAGTAGTGAGTAGTGAGTGCAGAGTAGTGAGTAGTGAGTAGAGTAGTGAGTGCAGAGTAGTGAGTGGAGAGTAGTGAGTAGTGAGTAGTGAGTAGAGTAGTGAGTGCAGAGTAGTGAGTAGTGAGAGTAGTGAGTAGTGAGAGTAGTGAGTAGTGAGAGTAGTGAGTAGTGAGTAGTGAGTAGAGTAGTGAGTGCAGAGTAGTGAGTAGTGAGTAGTGAGTAGTGAGTAGTGAGTAGGGAGTAGGGAGTAGGGAGTAGTGAGAGTAGTGAGTAGTGAGTGCAGAGTAGTGAGTAGTGAGTAGAGTAGTGAGTGCAGAGTAGTGAGTGGAGAGTGGAGAGTGGAGAGTAGTGAGTAGTGAGTAGAGTAGTGAGTGCAGAGTAGTGAGAGTAGTGAGTAGTGAGAGTAGTGAGAGTAGCGAGTAGTGAGTAGTGAGTAGAGTAGTGAGTGCAGAGTAGTGAGTGCAGAGTAGTGAGTAGTGAGTAGTGAGTAGAGTAGTGAGTGCAGAGTAGTGAGTGCTGAGTGCAGAGTAGTGAGTGCAGAGTAGTGAGAGTAGTGAGTAGTGAGAGTAGTGAGTAGTGAGAGTAGTGAGTAGTGAGAGTAGTGAGTAGTGAGAGTAGTGAGTAGTGAGAGTAGTGAGTAGTGAGAGTAGTGAGTAGTGAGAGTAGTGAGTAGTGAGAGTAGTGAGTAGTGAGAGTAGTGAGTAGTGAGTAGAGTAGTGAGTGCAGAGTAGTGAGTAGTGAGTAGTGAGTAGAGTAGTGAGTGCAGAGTAGTGAGTGCTGAGTGCAGAGTGGTGAGTGCAGAGTGGTGAGTGCAGAGCGGTGAGTGCAGAGCGGTGAGTGCAGAGCAGTGAGTGCAGAGCAGTGACTGCAGAGCAGTGAGTAGAGTAGTGAGTAGTGAGTAGAGTAGTGAGAAGTGAGTGGAGAGTAGTGAGTGGAGAGTAGTGAGTGGAGAGTAGTGAGTGGAGAGTAGTGAGTGGAGAGTAGTGAGTGGAGAGTAGTGAGTAGTGAGTAGTGAGTAGAGTAGTGAGTGCAGAGTAGTGAGAGTAGTGAGAGTAGTGAGAGTAGTGAGTAGTGAGTAGTGAGTAGAGTAGTGAGTGCAGAGTAGTGAGTGCAGAGTAGTGAGTAGTGAGTAGTGAGTAGAGTAGTGAGTGCAGAGTAGTGAGTGCTGAGTGCAGAGTAGTGAGTGCAGAGTAGTGAGAGTAGTGAGTAGTGAGAGTAGTGAGTAGTGAGAGTAGTGAGTAGTGAGAGTAGTGAGTAGTGAGAGTAGTGAGTAGTGAGAGTAGTGAGTAGTGAGTAGTGAGTAGTGAGTAGTGAGTGCAGAGCAGTGAGTGGAGAGTAGTGAGTGGAGAGTAGTGAGTGGAGAGTAGTGAGTGGAGAGTAGTGAGTGGAGAGTAGCGAGTAGTGAGTAGTGAGTAGAGTAGTGAGTGCAGAGTAGTGAGAGTTGTGAGAAGTGAGTAGTGAGTAGAGTAGTGAGTGCAGAGTAGTGAGTAGTGAGTAGAGTAGTGAGTGCAGAGTAGTGAGTGCTGAGTGCAGAGTAGTGAGTGCAGAGTAGTGAGTGCAGAGTGGTGAGTGCAGAGTGGTGAGTGCAGAGCGGTGAGTGCAGAGTGGTGAGTGCAGAGCGGTGAGTGCAGAGCGGTGAGTGCAGAGCAGTGAGTGCAGAGCAGTGAGTGCAGAGTAGTGAGAGTAGAGTAGTGAGTAGAGTAGTGAGTAGAGTAGTGAGTAGAGTAGTGAGTAGTGAGCAGAGTAGTGAGTAGTGAGCAGTGAGTAGTGAGTAGTGAGTAGAGTAGTGAGAGTAGTGAGTAGAGTAGTGAGTGCAGAGTAGTGAGTAGTGAGAGTAGTGAGAGTAGTGAGAGTAGTGAGTAGTGAGTAGTGAGTAGTGAGTAGTGAGTAGAGTAGTGAGTGCAGAGTAGTGAGTAGTGAGTAGAGTAGTGAGTGCAGAGTAGTGAGAGTAGTGAGTAGTGAGAGTAGTGAGTAGTGAGAGTAGTGAGTAGTGAGTAGTGAGTAGAGTAGTGAGTGCAGAGTAGTGAGTAGTGAGTAGTGAGTAGAGTAGTGAGTGCAGAGTAGTGAGTGCTGAGTGCAGAGTAGTGAGTGCAGAGCGGTGAGTGCAGAGCGGTGAGTGCAGAGCGGTGAGTGCAGAGCGGTGAGTGCAGAGTAGTGAGTGCAGAGTAGAGTAGTGAGTAGAGTAGTGAGTAGAGTAGTGAGTAGTGAGTAGTGAGTAGAGTAGTGAGTAGTGAGTAGTGAGTAGTGAGAGTAGTGAGTAGAGTAGTGAGTAGTGAGAGTAGTGAGTAGAGTAGTGAGTAGTGAGAGTAGTGAGTAGTGAGAGTAGTGAGAGTAGTGAGAGTAGTGAGAGTAGTGAGAGTAGTGAGTAGAGTAGTGAGTGCAGAGTAGTGAGTAGTGAGAGTAGTGAGAGTAGTGAGAGTAGTGAGTAGTGAGTAGTGAGTAGTGAGTAGAGAGTAGTGAGTAGAGTAGTGAGTAGTGAGTAGAGTAGTGAGTCGTAAGTAGAGTAGTGAGTAGTAAGTAGAGTAGTGAGTAGTGAGAGTAGTGAGTAGTGAGTAGTGAGAGTAGTGAGTAGTGAGAGTAGTGAGTAGTGAGTGCAGAGTAGTGAGTCGTGAGAGTAGTGTGAGTAGTGAGTAGTGAGAGTAGTGAGTAGTGAGTGCAGAGTAGTGAGTAGTGAGAGTAGTGTGAGTAGGGAGTAGTGAGAGTAGTGAGTAGTGAGTAGTGAGAGTAGTGAGTAGTGACTGCAGAGTAGTGAGTAGAGAGTAGTGAGTGCAGAGTAGTGAGTAGTGAGAGTAGTGAGTAGTGAGAGTAGTGAGTAGAGTAGTGAGTAGTGAGTTGAGTAGTGAGTAGAGTAGTGAGTGCAGAGTAGTGAGTAGTGAGTAGTGAGAGTAGTGAGTAGTGAGAGAAGTGAGTAGAGTAGTGAGTAGAGTAGTGAGTAGAGTAGTGAGTAGTGAGTAGAGTAGTGAGTGCAGAGTAGTGAGTAGTGAGTAGTGAGTAGTGAGTAGAGTAGTGAGTAAAGTAGTGAGTAGAGTAGTGAGTAGTGAGTAGAGTAGTGAGTAGTAAGTAGAGTAGTGAGTAGTGAGAGTAGTGAATAGTGAGAGTAGTGAGTAGTGAGTAGTGAGAGTAGTGAGTAGTGAGAGTAGTGAGTAGTGAGTAGTGAGAGTAGTGTGAGTAGTGAGTAGTGAAAGTAGTGAGTAGTGAGTGCAGAGTAGTGAGTAGTGAGAGTAGTGTGAGTAGTGAGAGTAGTGAGTAGTGAGTAGTGAGAGTAGTGAGTAGTGAGTAGTGAGTGCAGAGTAGTGAGTAGAGAGTAGTGAGTGCAGAGTAGTGAGTAGTGAGTAGTGAGAGTAGTGAGTAGTGAGAGTAGTGAGTAGTGAGTTGAGTAGTGAGTAGAGTAGTGAGTGCAGAGTAGTGAGTAGTGAGTAGTGAGAGTAGTGAGTAGTGAGAGTAGTGAGTAGAGCAGTGAGTAGAGTAGTGAGTAGAGTAGTGAGTAGAGTAGTGAGTGCAGAGTAGTGAGTAGTGAGTAGTGAGTAGTGAGTAGTGAGTAGAGTAGTGAGTAGAGTAGTGAGTAGTGAGTAGTGAGTAGTGAGTAGAGTAGTGAGTAAAGTAGTGAGTAGTGAGTAGAGTAGTGAGTAGAGTAGTGAATAGAGTAGTGAGTGCAGAGTAGTGAGTAGTGAGAGTAGTGTGAGTAGTGAGTAGTGAGTAGTGAGAGTAGTGAGTAGTGAGTGCAGAGTAGTGAGTAGTGAGTAGTGAGTGCAGAGTAGTGAGTAGTGAGAGTAGTGTGAATAGTGAGTAGTGAGTAGAGTAGTGAGTAGTGAGTAGAGTAGTGAGTAGTGAGTAGAGTAGTGAGTGCAGAGTAGTGAGTAGTGAGAGTAGTGTGAGTAGTGAGTAGGGAGTAGTGGGTAGTGAGAGTAGTGAGTAGTGAGTAGTGAGAGTAGTGAGTAGTGAGTAGAGTAGTGAGTAGTGAGAGTAGTGAGTAGTGAGCAGTGAGAGTAGTGAGTAGTGAGAGTAGTGAGTAGTGAGTAGAGTAGTGAGTAGTGCAGTGAGTAGTGAGTAGAGTAGTGAGTAGTGAGTAGTGAGTAGAGTAGTGAGTAGTGAGAGTAGTGAGTAGTGAGAGTAGTGAGAGTAGTGAGTAGTGAGTAGTGAGTAGAGTAGTGAGTAGTGTAGTGAGTAGTGAGTAGTGTAGTGAGTAGTGTAGTGAGTAGTGAGTAGTGAGTAGTGAGTAGAGTAGTGAGTAGTGAGTAGTGAGTAGAGTAGTGAGTAGTGAGTAGAGTAGTGAGTAGTAAGTAGAGTAGTGAGTAGTGAGAGTAGTGAGTAGAGTAGTGAGTAGAGTAGTGAGTAGAGTAGTGAGTAAAGTAGTGAGTAGTGAGTAGAGTAGTGAGTAGAGTAGTGAATAGAGTAGTGAGTGCAGAGTAGTGAGTAGTGAGAGTAGTGTGAGTAGTGAGTAGTGAGTAGTGAGAGTAGTGAGTAGTGAGTAGTGAGTGCAGAGTAGTGAGTAGTGAGTAGTGAGAGCAGAGTAGTGAGTAGTGAGAGTAGTGTGAATAGTGAGTAGTGAGTAGAGTAGTGAGTAGTGAGTAGAGTAGCGAGTAGTGAGTAGAGTAGTGAGTGCAGAGTAGTGAGTAGTGAGAGTAGTGTGAGTAGTGAGTAGGGAGTAGTGGGTAGTGAGAGTAGTGAGTAGTGAGTAGTGAGAGTAGTGAGTAGTGAGTAGAGTAGTGAGTAGTGAGTAGTGAGTAGAGTAGTGAGTAGTGAGAGTAGTGAGTAGTGAGTAGTGAGAGTAGTGAGTAGTGAGAGTAGTGAGTAGTGAGTAGTGTAGTGAGCAGTGAGTAGTGAGTAGAGTAGTGAGTAGTGAGTAGAGTAGTGAGTAGTGAGAGTAGTGAGTAGTGAGAGTAGTGAGTAGTGAGTAGTGTAGTGAGCAGTGAGTAGTGAGTAGAGTAGTGAGTAGTGAGTAGTGAGTAAAGTAGTGAGTAGTGAGTAGAGTAGTGAGTAGAGTAGTGAATAGAGTAGTGAGTGCAGAGTAGTGAGTAGTGAGAGTAGTGTGAGTAGTGAGTAGTGAGTAGTGAGAGTGGTGAGTAGTGAGTGCAGAGTAGTGAGTAGTGAGTAGTGAGTGCAGAGTAGTGAGTAGTGAGAGTAGTGTGAATAGTGAGTAGTGAGTAGAGTCGTGAGTAGTGAGTAGAGTAGCGAGTAGTGAGTAGAGTAGTGAGTGCAGAGTAGTGAGTAGTGAGAGTAGTGTGAGTAGTGAGTAGGGAGTAGTGGGTAGTGAGAGTAGTGAGTAGTGAGTAGTGAGAGTAGTGAGTAGTGAGTAGTGAGTAGAGTAGTGAGTAGTGAGTAGTGAGTAGAGTAGTGAGTAGTGAGAGTAGTGAGTAGTGAGTAGTGAGAGTAGTGAGTAGTGAGTAGTGTAGTGAGCAGTGAGTAGTGAGTAGAGTAGTGAGTAGTGAGTAGAGTAGTGAGTAGTGAGAGTAGTGAGTAGTGAGAGTAGTGAGAGTAGTGAGTAGTGAGTAGTGAGTAGAGTAGTGAGTAGTGTAGTGAGTAGTGTAGTGAGTAGTGAGTAGTGAGTAGAGTAGTGAGTAGAGTAGTGAGTAGTAAGTAGAGTAGTGAGTAGTGAGAGTAGTGAGTAGTGAGTAGAGTAGTGAGTAGAGTAGTGAGTAGAATAGTGAGTAGAATAGTGAGTAGAGTAGTGAGTAGTGAGTAGAGTAGTGAGTAGATTAGTGAGTAGAGTAGTGAGTAGAGTAGTGAGTAGTGAGTGCAGAGTAGTGAGTAGTGAGTAGTGAGTGCAGAGTAGTGAGTAGTGAGAGTAGTGTGAATAGTGAGTAGTGAGTAGAGTAGTGAGTAGTGAGTAGAGTAGCGAGTAGTGAGTAGAGTAGTGAGTGCAGAGTAGTGAGTAGTGAGAGTAGTGTGAGTAGTGAGTAGGGAGTAGTGGGTAGTGAGAGTAGTGAGTAGTGAGTAGTGAGAGTAGTGAGTAGTGAGTAGAGTAGTGAGTAGTGAGTAGTGAGTAGAGTAGTGAGTAGTGAGAGTAGTGAGTAGTGAGTAGTGAGAGTAGTGAGTAGTGAGAGTAGTGAGTAGTGAGTAGTGTAGTGAGCAGTGAGTAGTGAGTAGAGTAGTGAGTAGTGAGTAGAGTAGTGAGTAGTGAGAGTAGTGAGTAGTGAGAGTAGTGAGTAGTGAGTAGTGTAGTGAGCAGTGAGTAGTGAGTAGAGTAGTGAGTAGTGAGTAGTGAGTAAAGTAGTGAGTAGTGAGTAGAGTAGTGAGTAGAGTAGTGAATAGAGTAGTGAGTGCAGAGTAGTGAGTAGTGAGAGTAGTGTGAGTAGTGAGTAGTGAGTAGTGAGAGTAGTGAGTAGTGAGTAGTGAGTGCAGAGTAGTGAGTAGTGAGTGCAGAGTAGTGAGTAGTGAGAGTAGTGTGAATAGTGAGTAGTGAGTAGAGTAGTGAGTAGTGAGTAGAGTAGCGAGTAGTGAGTAGAGTAGTGAGTGCAGAGTAGTGAGTAGTGAGAGTAGTGTGAGTAGTGAGTAGGGAGTAGTGGGTAGTGAGAGTAGTGAGTAGTGAGTAGTGAGAGTAGTGAGTAGTGAGTAGTGAGTAGAGTAGTGAGTAGTGAGTAGTGAGTAGAGTAGTGAGTAGTGAGAGTAGTGAGTAGTGAGTAGTGAGAGTAGTGAGTAGTGAGTAGTGTAGTGAGCAGTGAGTAGTGAGTAGAGTAGTGAGTAGTGAGTAGAGTAGTGAGTAGTGAGAGTAGTGAGTAGTGAGAGTAGTGAGAGTAGTGAGTAGTGAGTAGTGAGTAGAGTAGTGAGTAGTGTAGTGAGTAGTGTAGTGAGTAGTGAGGAGTGAGTAGAGTAGTGAGTAGAGTAGTGAGTAGTAAGTAGAGTAGTGAGTAGTGAGAGTAGTGAGTAGTGAGTAGAGTAGTGAGTAGAGTAGTGAGGAGAGTAGTGAGTAGAGTAGTGAGTAGAGTAGTGAGTAGAGTAGTGAGTAGAATAGTGAGTAGAATAGTGAGTAGAGTAGTGAGTAGTGAGTAGAGTAGTGAGTAGATTAGTGAGTAGAGTAGTGAGTAGAGTAGTGAGTAGAGTAGTGAGTAGAGTAGTGAGTGCAGAGTAGCGAGTAGTGAGTAGTGAGTAGAGTAGTGAGTGCAGAGTAGTGAGTAGTGAGAGTGGTGAGTAGAGTAGTGAGTAGTGAGTAGTGAGTAGAGTAGTGAGTAGAGTAGTGAGTAGAGTAGTAGAGTAGAGTAGTGAGTAGAGTAGTGAGTAGAGTAGAGTAGTGAGTAGTGAGTAGTGAGTAGAGTAGTGAGAGTAGTGAGTAGTGAGTAGTGAGTAGAGTAGTGAGTAGAGTAGAGTAGTGAGTAGAGTAGTGAGTAGAGTAGTGAGTAGTGAGTAGTGAGTAGAGTAGTGAGTAGTAATTAGTGAGTAGAGTAGTGAGTGCAGAGTAGTGAGTGCAGAGTAGTGAGTAGTGAGTGCAGAGTAGTGAGTAGTGAGTGGAGAGTAGTGAGTGGCTGGCCCTGTTTCTAGCTCAAGCGGCACCGGCACCTGTAGTCTAAAGATAATACCTCTGCCTCAAGTGAAGTACTCTGGTACCCAAGGATGACTAGCAAACAACAATATTATTCACAACGTTGCTTACTATTCAGCAACATTTGACAGTTTGCAAATCATCTTTATAAAACAATTCAGAGTTTGATAACAAATTAATGCAACACATTGTAATATACAATGCCAATAGCTCAAACTTTAATGCTGCGAGACCTATTGCATTGTAAATGCTTGTTCTGAATTGTCAGTACTGTGGGGGTCTAACAGCAGTCTCACGGTACATTCACTTTTCTAGGTGATTAACCCTTCATTATCACCAAAGCACATGTGAAATGCATAATTCTTGAAAACTACTGAACAGATTTACAGTAAATAATGAAATGCGCATTTTATGAGAATAATTCTAACTTTCTGCGAAATTTGATGTAATTCTATTCAGGAACTTTTTATGAATCGGAGAGCAAGTATTACTGTAGGAATTAAAATTGGAAATTGATGCTTTGGAATCCCACTTTTTCTTATCACCCATTTGATAGATCAGTACAAAGTTTTCCATGAAGGAGCCAAAGGGATTGAACACTTTTTGAAAAGTTGTGTGCAGATTTGTTGAACGATGCCAAAGTTATTAAAGAAAAAAAGTATTTTCTAAACTATTACATGCAGGACTCGAGGGATCTAACTTTGTGGAAGAAAGTGCAATAACAGCGCCAGCAAACCCATCAAATGGTTGACATGAAATGAACTCAAAATACAAAATGAAACAAGGTGAAAGTATGGGATAGTCAAAAACAGGTGAAAAGCCTAACCTTGTCATTACTGGAGGGCACTTGTGCTGACTCTTTAAAATATGTAAGAGACACTATGTAAGAGCTTTTATTATAGGAAGTTCTGGGATGGAAAGGTAACATCACTGACAAACCTAAGGTTGTATACCATAAGAGTAAAACTATTCACAATTGGTTATGTCCAGTTATATTCTACATGTACAAACTATGGGCATTTTGGCTGTTCACTTAACCAAATGATTTTACAGTTGCAACACTTATAAAAACAGAAATGTATGCACAATACAAAAAGAGAATATCCGATTGTTCAGCTTATAAACTGCAAAGCAAGTTTCATATATGTCTTGGGAGGAGGATCCAGGGTCCTCTAAAGTGGAGATGATTTTAGACACTCCAGCTTGAATATAATAAAGTGCAGATGAAATTAGGCTCAAGACTGAGATAATTTGCTTTCTGCCAGTGAAGAACACTTACAGACGGTATGTCCAACATTCCCATAACAAAGACAGTGACTTGCCTGCTTTTAATTCTCTTATTCTTCTCAGTTAGGGGTGGAACCCTCCAAAGAAGTCATCATAAGCACTTTTCTTGGCATCCATCATTTCAGAATGAGGGCCCTTGTGAAGCCTTCTTCCATTTGAGAAGAACATATTCTTCTTCAAGTACCGAGAGGAAGGTGGCTTCTCTATTTATTCATTAATGCTAGTAGGGGATTGACCATGTCTGAAGCTTTTTTATGAAAGAGGTGGCAAATCCAAAAGGTCATAATATGTCTTTCACTTTGGTAGGATAAGGCCATTTCTGTTATCCATGCTGATTCCTTGTGCCAATGTCAACAATCCTTGAAAGGTGACGATTGCAACATCAAACTCACATTTTTTTCTTTGGTTATAAATGATACTACTGCAGACAACATAATACCTCTATCAAGTATTCTCTGTACCGTCTACATTATTTGAAAACACCAGGGTTTCATCCAGGTAAACAATTAGGTCTAAGTCTCCAAGCTGTTTTCTCTGAAGATATTACTAATAAATGATGGCTACTGAGATATTACTAGATATTCAAAATAGACCTACAGCTTAGGTAGGTTCCTACATATGTACTCAAAGAAATACTTTGGAGAATACATGTGTTGTCTTCATTTGTTTGAGAATTGTTTTAAATTAGTAGCAACATACACCAGTTCTGATTAGTGATGGCGGTCATTTCTCTACAAGCAATACATTGTCTGCATTTTCCCTTGATAGACTTATGGAATACCTTTCCCTTCTTCTATAATATGAAGCATACCAGTGACTGAATTAATGAGAAGTCTTTGCAATACAGGATTTCTGAACGTATGAGAAGAAAAGCTGCTGTACCAGATACAACAGGAAATGAGGGGTATTTTGTTTTTATCGAAGCAACTTTCCTTTGTGAGTCACAAGCAAGACTAGCACAGTCTACAGAAGATATCTCCCACGGTTATTGATGGCTCCTGCCTTATTCTTTCTTGAAATTAACCTCTTCTGCTTTCCTCTGAAATTTGCCATTATGAGTCATCTAGAGGCTCCAGTGTCCTCTGAAGCAAAGAGGATTTAGACACTCCATGCTTGGATATAATAAATTGCGGATGGAATTGGTCTCAAGACTGAGAAAATGTTTTCTGTCAGTTAAGGAAACTTACAGAGGTTATCTCCTACTTTCCCATAACAAAGACAGAGACTTGACTTCTTTTAATTCTCTTTTTCTTCTCATGTTAAATATTACCATATATTTCCTCTCTGCATTGATTTTTCAGTTATATAAGTTAGGGATGAAACCAAAGAAGTTATCATACTCACTTTTCTTGGTATCTATCATTTCTTGCTTAGGTGATGATATGTTTGCATATTAACATGTAGTATCAAATGAAGTAGTACCATGACGGGGGATAGCCGATTGGTCACTTTGGACAAAGTTTATCTTAGGTCTTCTATCAGTCCCATGTAAAAGAAGTTTGCCTCTTCTGCCAAGCAAACTCTGACACTGGCTATTGACGGTCACATGACCCCAGTTTTAGGGTAAGAGGGCCAGTATGTGTTGCCTGAGTTGTCTGCCATTTGCAGAAAATAGCCTAAAACTGGGAAAGGAAGGCAATGTAACTCGACAGCCACTTAGATAGGTTCAGTATAAATGGCGCAGGCAATACCATGGTATCTTTTATCAAATACAACAAAAAATGCTACTTTGACATTATCATTCTGAAACAGTGGAGGCTGATTAACATTAAAAACTGTAGTCAATGAGCAGTTCTTCCATCACAATCAAAAGCTCATGCATAATCATACTCGTACATGCTCACACTATCCATGTGGAGAAGTGTGGCTCAATGATTAGAGCGGCAGACCCTGATGCAGAGGTCTGGTCCAGGACCATGGTTCAATACCCGCCTCGGCGGGTCCTGGGCACAATTTCCTCGGAACTGATAATTCTCGCCTTGGAGCCTATTCTAATCATGGGTCCCACGCTGCAACTCTGGGCAATAGCTTGCTTAATCTCCACAACGTCCCCAACAGCGCTGGGATGCCTGGCTTCACCTTGGGGATGCCCAGGAGTGGACATTTCACAGGGTAAAGCCAGGAAGGGTTCCTAAGCGGTATACGGACAGCGCCGGGACACCTCGGGTGAGGTAGCTGTGCGCTTTACAAATGCCCTCATTTCATTTCATTTCATCTACAGGCACACATGTGCACATACTAATGTCCGCAAAATCATAAACACACACGCATGCATCCTCACACAAACCTATTCACAAATACACATTCTGAAATATTTTTACATGCATTCATACATATTCACACGCATCCATCCATTCAATAAACCACTTAACTGACTAGCCACAAAGGTGATAAGAGCTCCCTGTAGAAGGAAGCAACAGTGCAGGGAGCAACAGGTGGCTGAAGCACAACTGCTTGGAAGAGAGCTGATTTCTTGGGGCAAGCAAACAGGATGAACCTGAAGGTCCTGCCCCTCCACTCATTGTTGGCTAAGCTTGTCAACCATCAGCCAATTATAGCAAATAGAAAAAAGAGTAGAGAGGCGCACTCAATAAGATTAGTAGCTCGAAAAGTCCATAAAATACGTAGATCCTCTGTCGGTCAGCTGCTGTGTGCTTTGGTTTATTCATCAGCCAATTATAGTTGACCTTTCCTAACTTGTCACAGGGCAGGGTCAGTGAGACTTGCTGATCCCACATATCCTGTGATGAGCAGGCAGTGGGTGGTGTGAGGCTTCCATTATTGATAGCCAGGGCTGTGAGCTCTTCAGCCAGGCAATCCTTTGCTGGGTGGCACACGAGCTTCACTGCATGAAAAGCTCATGGCTGCCTGATATTGGCATGATGAGTGTCTGTCAGGCTGATCTTTCCTCAGTCTAACAGATACTCATTAAAAAATGGGAAGGATGGTGACTTGATGTCTCACTATGCAATGCAAACTGCATTGACCCAGGAAAGAGTGATAAATACATCTCTCTTTTCCATTGCTCAAGTGTAGGTGTATGGCTGTTCTTCCATACAAGAGCATTCAAGCCATAGCTACCATAGGAGAGAGCATGTGGTGTTAACACAAGAGCTGCCAACTCTGAACCTGGGGAACCTGGTTTCAGTCTCAGTGTGATCTGGGAAAATCACGAGTTGGAAATTAGTTGAAATTAGCAATTACTGGCGGTATGTCATTAGATTTCCAATTCTTGCCAAATATTCATCATTAGGCTCTCCCTCAGTGAGTGTTAAGGGGTAATAAGGAATTTACAGGGTTTAGAAAAGGGTAGCTACTAGGGTTTAAGGAAGGGTAGTAATAAGGGATAGTTAGGAGTTTTTAGGGTTCAGGAAGGGTAGTGTTAAAAGGTAGTAAGGGCTTTTTAGGGTTAAGGAAGGGAAAGGTAGCATTAAGGGTTAGTAAGGGTTTTTATAATAATAATAATAATAATATTAATAATAATAAATGAGGGGTTGTAATGGGTTTTTAAGGTTCAAGGAAGGTTAGCATTAAGAGGTAGTTAGGGATTTTAGGGTTTAAGGATGGCTAGCATTAAGAGAAGATAAAGGGATTGTAGGATTCAGGAAAGGGACATGTTAAGGAGGTTGTAGGGTTCAGGGAAGGGTAGCATTAAGGGGTTGTAAGCTTTTTTTTTTAGGATACTAGAAATGGTAGCGTTAAGGCATAGTAAGGAGTTTTTAGGGTTCAGGGAGGCTAGCATTCAGGGGCAGTAAGGGGGCTCCAGATTCAAGGAAGGGCAATTTCAAATTACAGTATAATAAATAAGTAAATTGTTTTAATTTAATATATAAAGTACTCATTTTTTTTTTCATAACAAATTTTTTATTGTGCCGTTGTAGAGGTACATGATACGTACAGCGCCCCGAAATCCGGAGAAGCTGTGAGCATGAGAGTAATAAGCACATTGCAAACAATTCAAACAGCCTTTTAAATGTAAGAAATTACCCTAAGTCCTCCCTCCCTTCACCCCCTCGCTCCCCCCACCCAAAACCCCCATTCCCACCCCCTGCACAGCGTCTAAACAGTCCATATGTAAAAGCATATCAAAACACATTTAGTGTGTACTCCCCATCACACGGGCTCAATATCCAAATGTCTTTCTTCAGGTTCACCATGTACCGGCGGTTCCAGCCACAGCCCTCTATAATCTGCCCACCTCTTCCAAATCTTGTAGTGTTTCCGGGGGCAGCCCCTGGCCTCGAAGATCGGGCGTTCCAACCCCATATAAAAGTCAAGTCCCCTTTTCCACACACCCAATAGGGGGGCTCTGGGGTCTTTCCAGGCTCGGGCTATGTCTCTCTTGGCCACCACGAGACCCAACAACAACAAATGGCGGTTATATATATTTCCCCCCACCTGCTCTAGGATATGGAGGAGGCCTAGTTGTGGTGTGCGGGAAAGGTCCCAGCCCAGCACTTCCGACAAGCAGTCCCACACTCCCGACCAGAACCTCCCTAGACCATGACACGCCCAAACTGTATGCAGAAACGTGCCCATCTCTCTGCTACATCTCAGACAATCAGGGGACGCAATCAAGCCTGCCTTCCACAGTCGTTCCCTGGTAAAGTAGGCTCTATGTAAGTATTTAAACTGAATGAAACGCTGTCGTACCGCAATGGCCGCCCCTCTTGGGGCCTCAAGTGCCTCTCTCCAGTCTTACTCCTCGAATGCACCCAGATCGTTCTCCCATTTAGCTCGCAGAGTATCTAGGGACGTCGAGCAATGTGTAACTAGTGTTTGGTAGATAGATGATATCTTTTTGCTTTCCAATTCCCCCATGAATACCTTGGCTTCCAGAGGGCTAAACTAGGGCAACTAATCGATGCCCCTCAGGGTGGGTGTTATAGCGTGGCGGAGCTGCAGATATCTAAAAACCTGGGTCCGGGGCATGTCATATTCTTCACGTAGCTCCTGGAACGACTTAAGGGTCGTGCCCTTGACCACATGGCCCACGGCCGAGATACCGATCGCGTCCCAGCCACGGAAGCCCTTTAGGGACAGTAACGCCGGCAATTGCCCATTCTGCCACAATGGGGTCTCCCTCGTCAGCCTATTCCACCATGCCATTCGGCGGAGTGCACCGCGCCATATTTGGAACACTATTTGAGTGACTACCGGAAGCCTCTTCCTCTTAGCAGCCGAGTATAGTATAGTGTGTAGCGTATCAGGGTCCATTATGAATCGCTCCAGGGAGTAGGCAGGGTCGCCTCGGTCCCCATACCACCAATCATTCAGTATCAGCAGATGGGAAGCCTGATAGTAGGACAGGATATCTGACGTTGCAAGGCCACCACAATATGTGGAAAGAAAACACGTACGGAGCTCCACTCTCGCCACTCCTCCACCCCGGAGGAAATTGCTAAGCGCCGAGTTTACCTGCCTGAACCACTGCGGTGATATAGGGTATGGGTGATTTTGTAATTGGTATATGAGACGCGGGAGGGCCACCATTTTAAAAATGGCCGAGCGGCCATACACATTTAGGGGCATCCGGGACCACGTAGTCATGTCTGAGCGGATACGCTCCCATACGGGCACGACATTGCGCGTCCAGGAGACCCCACGCAAGTCATAAAGTACTCATTTTAAAGTAAATTAAATATATTAGTAATGTAATTTATAAAAATTAAATACTAACGTAAAGTTAATAATTAATACATTTTTGGGAGCTAGGGAACTTAAAAAAGTCTCTTAAACCTAAAAATCTTAAACCTTGTAATAAGAAAGGATAAGATAGAAAATACACCGTTCTTTCAAAGAGGGCTATGTTAAGATATTTCTGAAGTTGATGATAAAAAGGGAAGGGGGAGGGGTGGCTGGGACAGCAATTCAGCAACACATTCCTCTCACTGCCCTTCTCCCATCTGTGCTGCTACCAGAAAAAATTAAACACCAGGAGGAACATATAGCATTGCAGTTGCATGTGTATGATCTAAAGACCAAACTCGGTTGTAACACAATAGCAATTAAAAAGATATGTGCGTGAATGTAAGTCAAAAAAATAAAAAGAGTAAAAACAAAACTCTGGCAGCCCTACAATCCTTTTGCATCCCCTCGTGTCATCAGCAGATTGGAGAGAAACAGTCACGCACAGGATATCATGGCACAGGCTATAAATTAGTGAATGTCAATGTGGGTGACCCGGAAGTGGCACAAAAACTTGATTATGTGCTGCAAAAGTTTACATTTTGTGCTGCAAAATGTGTCAATTCATGCCGAAATATCCTGGCAGGGTCGGTGTCAGGTGTTTTTTGCACCCAATTAAAACTTTTGCAGAAAACAATGAGGAGTAAGTTACACCCATACACTGTTTTCATGAACAATTTCCTCCAGCTTCCACCTGGAGGAAATTGTCCACTAAAAAATTGGGAGTATTTCCACTTGTCTCAAATTGAGCGCAAAGTGACAAATGGTGAAAATAAATCAGAAAAAACTTTGCTTCCGAATTTCACTTGACCCCCAACATGCAATTTGGCCGCATGCCTAATAAGCATTGGAAGAGTCAGGGCACTAATTTGAATTTTTCGAACACATAACAAACAGTACTCAGTACAGTGTGACAAACAGAGATGTTCTTGTGCTACAGACCTAAAAACTGCAAAGCACAGGACTGTGAGTCACGAAAGCTCAAGCTGGTCTCTTTTCGAGAAAAAACAACGAGCTATTCAGCATGAAATCACAACTGGTAGGTTTCCAGGTGTTTACAAAGCTGCATCTCCATAGACAGGGACAATTCCCTTGGCAAGGGTTGTTTTCACTCTAGGTATGACTCAGAGGCTTCGGGCTAATGGACGGAAAGATGTGAGTCAGCGATATGTTTGCTTTAGGAGTCCAGAGGGATTTCTAGCTTTACTCGCACATAATCTGCCGTTACCAAGGCCCGGGATGCTGTGTCAAGGTAACACAGGCATGTTGGGGACAAATGGTGCACAGCAGCAAGTGGAAATGAAACATAACTCTAGACAGAGTCTTATGTCTCCCACTGGTACAGCCTCGTATGCTTTTTAAATACACAACTGTACATTGTTCGGTTAGTCCTCTATGAAACGTTTTAAAATAACAGCTTTCTGTCATAAATGATGCCCTCCAGCACACACGTGCTCTTGTGTTTTGTCATATTTCCCCTGTGCCTTGTCAGTAACATAAAGGCCCTCTGTGGTGAACTCGGCACTCCCATTTATTGAGAGGAGTCAGGTAGGGAAAGCTAGATCTGAAAAAATAAGGTGAAGAGTTTAAGCCCATAATTCCTTCAAAACGTAGGGGCATATGTACAAGCCCCCATCGCCACCCCAACGTCACTTTTACTTAACGTGGCATAACCCTGTCTTGTACAGAAGGCCCCCTTCCACACAATGGTTAGCATAAAAGGCGACTCTTGACCCTGTTTCAGGCAGGTCGCTCCCCACGCCGCGCAGCTCCACCGGACTGCGCCCTGCTCCTGTGACCAGCCGCTGCTCCTGAGCGTGTTCGAGGCCCGCCTCCACCCGCAGGCTACCACCTGCACCTCATCCCTTGTGGCCAGTGGTAGGCCTTAGGTTTGCTTGTGCAACACCCTCCCAACCAACCTCCGACAAACCCAAGACCTGCTGACCTTCCGAAGACTTCTCAAGACCTGGCTCTTCGATCAGTAGCGGCGTCCCCCCCTCCCCAGCGCCTTGGGACCCTCACGGGTATGCAGTGCGCTCTACAAATTCCTTTATTGATTGATTGATTGATTGAAAGGGGTAGGCAGTGGGTGTTGCGATGGGCGTTCCGCCGCAACACCCATTAATTTTGATGGTGCCCCATATGTACAACTGTGGAGTACATAGGAGGCAGCGCCAAAATTAAGACCAGGTCAATCCTGGTCTTAAGTTGGCGAAACGAAGAGAAATGCATTATTTCTCCTCGTTTTTGCTTTTTTCATAGCTCAAAGGGTAAAGTAGCAATAAAGAGCTATTGCAGTAGGATGTATGGCCCTACATATGCTGAGCTAAATGTGTAGTACAGCCAAAGTCACAGGAGAGGTATTGATAGATATGCTACAGTTTATAGCAGCATACGTTTTCATATGAATATTTAGCATAGTGTGTTTGCAAGGACTCTTTGGAAGATCATATACATCTACTAAATATGTGAAAAAAATAGGTCCTCTCACAATGCATGCTTTAATGTAAAGTCACCTTGACCCAGATAAAAGCAAGTGTTGTTGTATGGAGTTGCTGCTATTTTCTGTAAATGAGATTCCGTTTTTAAATTCACTGTGTACTTGAAGGAGAGATGAAAAACAGTCTATACATCTCGTGTTGCCTCCATTTCCAAAGTCGTCTGTTTGAGGCTAATGTAGCTACCACTTGGAAAGAATGAAAAGCAGTCATTTAATACACACACAAAATCGTCTCATTTGCCTTCACGTCAAGGAGACGCCGGTTTCTGAGCATCAAGTGTAGAAGGCAGGACGGGCAGGAATAAGCCTCGCATGGGAGTCATGGTAGAGGTGACTGACAGAAAGGAGAAATGCAAATGGAACCAGAGGAACACTTTCAGGCATTTGATTTACATACAGAGGGGTGAAAGGTAGACGAGCCAAGGGCAACAATGGAATAAATAAAAATGGAGAGGTGGAGAGAATAGCAATCAGATGGAAAATGTAAAGGGTTGATGTTATGTGCTAAAAGGCAAAGCGATAAAAAAAGATGGCTGCAGAGAGAGGTCAGGTTAAAAGGTAAGTTTCATTCGAAATTCTTGAACTTCCATCGCACTCTGCACGTCTCACACAAGGTTGGTTTATTTTATTAAAAATCAGATGCCATTAATATGAGGTGAAATGTGTTCACATAAAATATACACTAGATTGAGAGGAAATGTGAGAATATGCTTGTTCAGCACCAAAATGTTGGCGAGATGTAATATCCATGCATAAAATCAAAACACTGCGGTAACTGCTGTTGTTACTATCATTATATCTAATAATATACATAAACACATACATAAAACAAATTATAATCATAGGACAACCAAAAGCAATTTTCAAGGATCCAATGCATCTCGAATTACATAAATATATAATGCATGGGATGCTGTAATTGCTCAATAAGGGTTTGTTCTTTACTTCCTTATTACATTGAAGTGCTTATATTATAGTTTGCTTCGAATGAGAAAAATCATCACTATTCCGTATTTTAAGAGGCAATTATTGTTAGTCACAGAAGAACTCAGACCATCACGCTTTCATAAATCTTCTTTTAAGCTCTTGGTCTCATGCTACTTCAAAAGAAAGGTGTTTCCGGTTATGCAGAATAAATGTGGAATCCGTATTGTGAAAATAACATGCCTATGGCCAGCTTGTAAATGGATACAAAATGGTTTCTAAGTATTTAATTTAAAACTACTGTTGTTCAGACTTTGTGGCAACATGCAAGCATATTGCTTCTACATGTAATAAACTTCAGCAGGTAAAAAACACATAAACACACTTCGATACATCTCCTTATCAGCTAATGACTGTTTTAATGGTTCATTTGTAGTGCGAAAATGGGTGTTCTGCTATAGTATTGATTGAAAAACATCTTGGCTCACAAAAATCATGCCACAAAATAGAGTGATGTAAAGAATATCATGGGCCAGAATAGGAAAGGTATCAAGATCGCTTCTAAATATTTGTTACATCTTTGTTAAAAATATTCTTTTGTTTAATGTTATAATGTTTATAGTAGTTTTTGAGATATTAAAGGAAATATATATATATATATATATATATATATATATATATCTGGACGGTGCCTAACTCCTGAGCATGAGCTTGCCTCTGATTGGTTGCTAACACTTCAAAGCAGGAAGTGTTCTCTGATTGGCTGCTAACAGGAAGTGTTAGCAGCCATCTTGTGCCTCATATTGAGTGAAAATATAACAGAAAGGTCCCATGGGCAATTTAATATACCGGAGCTCTGTGTACTGATGATGTGGACGCAGTGAAGGTTTAAGATTTATTAACAAAAAAGGAGAAACAGATGAGCGTCAGGCAGCACGGCTTCCACTCCAGGACACCAGTAGGAAGATAATCCTTCCACGCTCCCTTTGCCCAACATCACCACTTCGCAGTTATGCCTTTAGAAGCCAGTCCGCCGGCTCGCAGCTCTCTGACTTTGCGAGCTGGTACGCTGCTGTGCCTCTACATCTGTGAGCTACTACGCTGCTGTTCTTTTGGGAGCAGATGGCCCGTAGTTCTCCCACTGTGAGTCGAGTCCACGGGCCGCAGCTGTCCCTCTGAGAGCCTGGGTGTGACCTGTTCATAAGTCACACTATATGAGCATTAAAAAGCCATTTTGGGATTCAGTCTGTCAGCTGGCATCTGTCCGAGGCATCTCTGAAAACATACCAGAGCTCTGTCTGTGCGAGATACCCCCTTCACGCTGGGTCTCCCCACATCAGCAGGTAACTCACCCTCTCTCCACATCACCAGCATACCTCCAACAACCTTCTTGGGCCCGCAAGTCTCCCTCTGTGAACCACTTGTCGGCTCACAGCTCTTCGGTGCGAATTCTCGGACCCGCGGTTTTATCTGTGAAGCTAAGACTGGAAATATACAGCAGGTCTCTCTGTGCGAGATACCCTCTTCACTCTCTCTCTCTCCCCACATCACTGTTCCGCAGCTATCCCTTTGGAAGCCGAAGGCCCGCACCTTTCCCTTTACCAGTTGGCCAGCAGGTGTTCCTCTGCGAGCTGGCCTGCAGCTCTCCTTCTGCAAACTGACGGGCCGCGTTCTCCCTCTATGAGCCAGCCACTTGGCTCGCAGCTCTTCATCTACGAGCCAGCCCACCGGCTCATAAGTCTCAGAGAGCAGATGCAATTGAGGCAACGATCATGCAGGTCGGACACCCAACACTGCTCCGAAATCCCCCAGCAGGAGCTCCTTGTCCGCCATCCCCCTCACCCCCACAAACAAATGTGACAGTCACGTTAGGGAATCTGGAACATAAACAATTGGGAAATGTTGTATAATTATTAATTTGAAGATACTTGTGAGGTTGGACAAATAAGTCATGTATGGATTTACATATAAAACATTTTATTAAAACAAAACAACAGCAAATAAAACTATGTACAGTCGTGGCATGTCATCGCAGGAGCATTTGTGAATCACAGCCTGCAAGACAAAATGAAAAATAAGATGGTGCGTCATGCGTCCAGCAAAGGAGAAAGAGAAAGAGTGAGAGAGAGAGGAAAAGCGAGAGAAAGAAAGAAAGAGTGAGAGAGAGAGGAAGATAGAGAAAGAGAGAAATAGTGAGATACAAGGAAGAGAGAAAGAGAGAAACAGTGTGAGAGAGAGGAAGAGAGAGAGAAAGAAAGAGGAAGAGAGAGAGAGGAAGACAGACAAAGAGAAAGAGTGAGAGAGAGAAAGACAGACAGAGAAAAAGAAAGAAAGAGTAAGATACAGGGAAGAGAGAAAGAGAGAAAAAGTGTGAGAGAGAGGAAGAGAGAGAGAGAGAAAGAGTGAGAGGAAGAAAGAGAAAGAAAGAATGAGAGAGAGAGGAAGAGAAAGAGAGAAAGTGTGTGAAAGAGAAAGGAAGAGATGGAGAGGGAGTGTTGACACCAGAAAAAATCTTCGCAGCTCAGCTTTGTTCCACCGGTGTGTCTCCAGCCACATGCCGGTACATAGTGCACCCTCAAGTTTAGTGATAGAGGAAGCTGGGTAGTGTGTCTTAAAGTGGAATAGTGTTG